>NC_069504.1:856704288-856947698 GCF_027579735.1 Bombina bombina | reverse complement strand
TCGCTCTCCCCCCTCTCTCTCTCCCCCTCTCTCTCTCCCCCCTCTCTCTCTCCCCCTCTCTCTCTCCCCCTCTCTCTCCCCCCCTCTTTATCTCCCCCTCTCTCTCTCCCTCTCTCTATCTCTCCCTCTCTCTCTCCCTCTCTCTATCTATCTCCCCCTCTCTCTCTCTCCTCCCCTCTCTCTCCCCCTCTCTCTCTCTCCCTCCCCCTCTCTCTCCCCTCTCTCTCTCTCTTCCCCCCTCTCTCTCTCACCCCCTCTCTCTCTTCCCCCTCTCTCTCTCCCCCTCTCTCTCCCCCCTCTCTCTCCCCCTCTCGCTCCCTCTCTCCCCCCTCTCTCTCTCTCCCTCTCTCTCTCTCCCCCTCTCTTTCTCTCCCTCTCTCTATCTCCCCCTCTCTCTCCCTCTATCTATATCCCCCCTCTCTCTCCCCTCTCTCTCTCTCTCTCTCCCCCCCCCCCCCTCTCTCTCTCTCTCCCTCTTTCTCCCCCCTCTCTCTCTCACCCCCTCTCTCTCTTTACCCTCTCTCTCCCCTCCTCTCTCTCTCCCCCCCTCTCTCTCTCTCCCCCCTCTCTCTCTCTCCCTCTCTCTATCTCCCCCTCTCTCTCCCTCTATCTATATCCCCCCCTCTCTCTCCCCTCTCTCTCTCTCTCTCTCTCTCCCCTCTCTCTCTCTCCCCCTCTTTCTCCCCTCTCTCTCTCTCACCCCCTCTCTCTCTTCACCCTCTCTCTCCCTCCTCTCTCTCTCCCCCCCTCTCTCTCTCTCCCCTCTCTCTCTCTCTCTCTCTCTCCCCTCTCTATCTCCCCCCTCTCTCTCTCCTCCCTCTCTCTCTCCCCCATCTCTCTCTCCCCTCTCTCTCTCCCCCATCTCTCTCTCCCCTCTCTATCTCCCTCTCTCTCTATCTCCCCCCTCTCTCTCTCCTCCCCCTCTCTCCCCCCCCCCCCTTTTCTTTTGCTCTCTCTTCCCCTCTGTTTTGCTCTCTCTCTCTTTCCCCCTCTTATTTTCTCTCTCCCCCTCTATTTTGCTCTCTCTCCCCCTCTCTTGCTCTTTCCCCTCTCTTATCCTATCTTTAGCTCTTTCCCATCTCTTTTGTTCTCTCCCCCTCTTTCTATATCTCCCCCCTCTCTATCTCTCTCCCCTCTATCTCTCGTGCGCGACCGCCCCTCCCCCTTCACGCCCGGTCACGCCCCTTCATGAAATGAGGGCAGCGTATTGCAGCATGCTTTCTGCAATCCTGGACCGACAAGGTTGTGGAAGCGAACCCTGTCTGTCCAGGCTTTGTTAAATTGACCCCTATGAATCATGTGATTTCCAATTTAAAAGATCTTCATGACTCAGCTGTTAATTTAATTCAGTTGAGTAGAAACTAACTGGTACAAACTGCTAAATTTCACAAAGATAGGGTTCATTTTAAAATGAGAAAAAAGGTCAAAAAATGTTTTCTAAAGCTGTAAATCTGCGAAATGTTGTGGTTAGCAGGCAGCAGGAAGCCATACACAGAAATAATCAGAAATAATAATCACGACCAAAACCCCAGACTGACTGACTCTCTTCACAAACTCAGAGCACTGTGATAGAGAAACTTTTAAAAATCAATGACAAGTATCACCAATGGTCAATTGTGTAATGTAAGTACAAAACTAAACGCCGGCTAGAACTGCACTCCCAAAAACAGTGCTACTAATCTGGAAAGCAAAGTGTTACAAAATTACTCTATTTTAGTGAGAAAGAATGTTTAAAAAAAACATTTATATGGAGAGATCCTGCCAGATTGGTAAATTCATTTCTTCAACTATGAAGAAACATAAATGATGTTTTGGAATTTTGAACATTCATTGGGGAAAAGTTTCCATCTTCTGTATGACAGTGAATCTGAAATATGCAAATATATTGAATAAAAGTTTGTTTCTGAGTGTGGAGTGCCCAGATGGGCAGGGAGCACAATAAGTGGGTGGGACAATGGAGGAGCACAAGAAGCTGGCAGTCCCACCCCCTTCACAACAAGCGTGGGGGGAGGGGGGGAACTGCAGGCAGACAAAGGAAGTAGGCAGGGATAAGGGAGAGATAGGATAGGACAAAGGGAGGGATTAGAAAACGAGTCAGGGATATTAGGGACTTACCAAGGCAGCAGGATCAGTTCACAGCTTGTCTTCTTTCTTCACAGATCGCAGAAGTAGCTGGACTTCGTGTACCAGGCCGCAGGATCATGGAGCAAGGAAGCAGGAAGCAGGTTCCACCAAAAAGGCTGCAGGACAGTGTGCTCAACATACAGTTACCTAGAAAGAAGACAAGGGTTACAGGTGAGTTTTATTCCAAAAAAACCCAAGCAGGCCCTCCCAGGTCCCCTGTTTTTATCCCTCCTTCCTCTGAGGCTTCAAGCTCTGATGAAGGTTAGGGTCCCTATCTAAATTCAAGCAATTCCAGGTCAGCACCCCCCTTTTCCCCCTCGGTTGCTTTGGATCATAGTGAATTAACTCCCTTCCCCTCCCCTTCTTCTTCCCTCGTTTTCCCCTCCCCTGGTAAAGGCGCTGGGCATGGAGCCAGATCACAGGCCTTAATTCCGGCCTGCGGGCTGCCTAGGCCCCGGTCTGTCCTACATTCAGATTATCCGTGCCCCCCCGCCATCCCACCCAACCTCCCCCTTCCACGGCCAAGGCCCTCCCGTGCAGGTCACTTAGAATGCCTTTAGTACAGGCCCCCAGTGGGTCTCCCTCCATTGGTAAGGCGTCCTGTGCAGATGGGGTACGGTCTTCCACCCCAAAGATGGCACCCGACAATCAGTCCCCTTCTTCTTCCCAGAAACGGACCAACCAGAAGTGTACGGATATGATGACATCACTTCCGGTTGCGCGTCCCTCACATTTGGCCGGCTGTGGAACGGAGGACAACGGACGTTCCTCCATTCCCTCCCCTAGTACACGAGCAGGCTCTGGCCGGGGATTGAAGGAGAGGGAGTGCTCCTCCATTCCCTCCCCTACAAAACGAGTGCATTCTGGGAATTGCCGGGATGCAGGCCACGGCATCATGGGGGGCAATGGGAATAGGGCTATAGTAAACACCCTGGACTAGGGGGCAATTACAGTAAGGCCATCAGACAGGCCTACAGAGAGTAGTTCCGATTCAGAATCGGAAGAGGGAGAGGGGAGTCAGCAGAAATGCAACAAAATACTGAAAATGTTAAAGAAATTGAGCAGAAAAGATAAGAGGGGGCGTAGGAATGCACCAACGGCGACCGATTTTTCAAGGGAGTTTAATAATACCGGGGATTTGGGTGTAGTGTTACCTAGTGCAGGGAACGGGCTAGGCATACATTGTGAACTAGATCCATTATGGGAACATTTAAAGCAGAAGACAATCAGCAAAGCCAGGCTTGGGCGGTATATAGATGTGTTTCAGTTAACAAAGAAGGCAGTGAAGTCCAAGGAGGCAAAAGAGGACAAACTGCAAAAGAAAGAAATACCTAGAAAGGATATTTTACAGTGGGTGAAAGGATTTCTCGTTTATGCGGCATGTTTTTTTAAGGGACAGGCCGACGCAGGGGGAGAGCCTTATTAGATATCTGCATACCATTTTGGAGGTGTACACCACTTTCGGGGTCAGGCTTGGAGAGACTATGACACGGAATTTAGGAAGAAACTAGAAAAGGCTAGTGTTAAGTACTTTGGTACGAAGGAATTAGATATGTAGACGAGATTGGTTAAGCCAGACAATAGTCAGAGGTTCAAGCATGCGTATACTAGTGGCGGTTACGCAAACACTGGATATGACGAAAACATGAAAAAGATATGTTGGGGTATAATGACAAAAAATGTGACCATCAGATTTGCGGGTTTAAGCATGTTTGTAGGTACTGTAAGGGTGGTCATCCAGGGGTTGAGTGCACGAGGCACGGCAAGCGGCCCTTTCGACTCATGCAGGGGAAGGGAAATATCGCTTCCCAAGCAAACTGTTTTCAGTAGCTTTACTCCACTGCATATACCAGTAATACTGGCTATGCTAAGGGCATATCACAATAAAACAAGGGCCTCATTCCTTACACAGTCATTTAGGCACGATGTTGTTATACCAACACAAGGGGAAATTAAAATGGGGAGACAACGTAATTTAATTTCAGCTTACCAGTACCCGGTAGAGGTGAAAAGCAAAATACAAAAGGAAGTACAATTAATTTCATCAATAGGGGTAGTGCCGAAAAAAGAGGAAGGGAAATTCAGGTTAATCCACCATCTGTCGGCACCCAGGGGTACCTCGGTTAATGACGCAATAAATGACCAGATTTGTTCAGTGAAATACCAATGATTTGACCAGGCTTTGGAAATGATAAAATCAATAGGCCCGAGCGCAGAGATGGCAAAAATAGATGTAGAGTCAGCATTCAGACTACTTCCATTGCATCCTGAAAGCTATAGATTGATGGGAATCAAATTTGGGGACCAATAGTTCTATGATTGTTGCTTACCAATGGGATGTTCGCTTTCTTGTGCGTACGTTTATACATGATATGTTGGTATCAAGAACAGGCATAACGACAGTAGCCCATTACTTTTTGGTTGGGGAAAAGTTACCATCTTCTGTATGACAGTGAATCTGAAATATGCAAATACATTGAATAAAAGTTTGTTTCTATATAACGAGATTCTGATTCAACCATGACTGAGCTTTAAAGAATGTCTCTGCAGTTAGACACCACCCCAGACAGAAATGTTGTGTATTGATATTTTAAAGGGACAGAAAATACTAAAGCCTTTTGCTCACAAAAAGGCTTTTTGGTTTCTGACCAAGAGCTAGATTACAAGTGGTGCGGTATTATTTTTTTCGCAATCTCGAAAACTCCGCTATAGTTAATCTTTTTGCGCTACTTTTTGCTTGTGTTTGTATTACAAAAAACTAACTTCATTTTCCACGTGAGCGTGCATGTATTCCCCCATAGAAATCAATAGAGAAAAAAAAGTTGGAAAAAAACTAATACTCAAGATTCCAAAAACTTCATCTCATTTTCACCTTCCCCTTAGAAGTCAATGCAGAAAAAAAAAATATTGCGCAAATAACATAGCATATTCGCATTAGCAAATGTGAAATATTTACAGTAAATAGATAGTTGAAATCTTTAATAAATATGAACATTGTATAAATATGTTTTATCATGATTTTATCTGCTTAATGGAAAAGGGCTATAATATATATATATTAATGTCTTTATATGTGTATATATGGCTGTAAATAAATGATATTCTGTGTTGAAGAGATACCTATGTAGGTGCACTATATGGAGCAAATAGAATACAAATGGATAACTGTTAGGGGTAATATGAACCTGATGGCAGCCATCTTGTTCCCCGCAGCCATCTTGTGATGATTAGCATCCATTTTGTAATAATTAGAATTTATTATAGCAGTTATTATGCAGTGAGAATTATATGCATGTTATGAGTTTCTTTAGCTATTCGGCCTTGCCAATGTACCCTGGCCTAATGCCTAGAAGTAAGATAATGTAAACAAGAGGCTTTAGACACTCGGTTGTCTCTGCAGATGGTAGTTTGTTATGACTCTGTAAATATTGTTATGAGAAACTCATGTTCCAGTTTTTCCTTGTAAATTGCTCTGTATAACTGTGTAAGATGACGCGGTCCTAACGTGTCATCCCCTTAACCCTGTATGTCACTATAAGAAAGGCTTGCACTGTGCAATAAACAGAATTGGCTTTCGATCATAATGCTGCGTGGTCTGAGTCATTCTAAGGGGCCCTTATCAGGTAATCTACATATGCCTCAGGTGGTACACTAGGCCCCAGGCTTTGGCCTGCACTGACACTTACCCCCTGAAGGGGACACCTAACAGTTTTGGCGTCAGGACAGTGGGATTCGCAGGGAGTAACTATGAGTGCTTTTACCATGCTTTCTTTCTGTGAATTTGAACCTAAATTTAGTCTGGTAATAGGTGTTGATGATAATGATATAAGGTTAAAGGGGTTCCTGTGGTTGAAGCACAGGTTTGCGGAGGTTAAAGTCCTGCCGGCAGTTGTGATACCCCTCCAGACAGGTAATCAGTCCTGTGCTGGGACACGACAGGTATTGTGAGTCCTGTCGGTGATAAGCGCGCAAGTAATATATGTATGCCAGTCGACGGGAGGTTCTTTTAAGATAAGGTCCCCCGGGCAACTTGGCAGTGAAGTGAGTAAGTCTCACGTGTGTTGAAGTTTCCCATATTCATTCCCATAATAGAGTTTTGATACCCACCTGAAGCTCATGTTGATATCTGATGCTTGCTTTTGCTGCTATATAAAATTATGCTGTGCGTAGAAAATATTAAGTGGCTGTGCATGTTATTGTGGCTATTATTGTGTTGAGAATTGGGAACTGCTCATAGATAAGAATGCACAGAGAAAATTACATGTATAAGGTAAAAGAAAAGAAGAGTTAATAGTTTCTGCAAAAGACAGAAATATTTTTTTAAAAACACGGTCAGTAAGTACTGCTGTTTGATAAATAGAGAAATCTCTGTGTTAAAGAATGTAGCAGGCAAAGAAGGGGGGCCACCACTGAGCGCGCACATAGCTCAGAAAAGAAAAAAAAAAAAAAAAAAAGAAAAGAAACCTGTTACAGCAGCTTCGTTTGTAAGATTTTTTTTGTTTGCTTGCAGTAACAAAAATGAAATTGTGTATATTGAGATGCATAATGTGTGATGGTCTGTAGGTTCTCACTGTGGTATGCGTGTAACAGATTTACTTTGGACCAGGAACAGAATGTATTATTTGAAAACGATTGTTTCAAACCCTGCAAAAGTGGCCATTTTGTGGGGTTTCGAAAAAAAAGAAAAAATGCATTGTGGAAATGGTGAAAAGTTAATCTAGTGTTTTTTTATATATATATATATATGTATGTCGTACGCTAGAAAATAGATGTTTTTCTGAGAAAGGAAAAAAGGGAGTGAATCTCTGGTATGCGAGATGGAATGAATTTGTGTCTGTATCGTAATAATGTTTCCTTCTGTTTCTCTGCTGGGAAATCAGACGTTTTAAGAAGATATTTTGTAATGTTATTTTATATACCTGTATTTTAAAGTCACCAGCATGTTTTAAGTATGTGGTATTCATATGCAGTTTTAGTTTTAAGTGATAATTTTTGTTCGGCATGTAAAGATATGATATTGTTTTTGCAAGTGAAGTAACGGCTTTGAAAGTGGCTTTGAAAGTGCGATGGTGTGTGTGATTTTTTGTCACGCTCTGGTAAATATGAAATTGTTTCTGGTATGATTAATGGGTTAACGTATGTTGTATTTGTAAGGTCTGTGCACGGCGTGGGTGCACACAATGAAATATATTTATAGGCTGTAATTGAAAGTTTTTCTAAAAGGGCGTCCGTTTTTGTTGCAAGTAAATTAATCTGCAGGTCATGCTACAGTACAGAGGTGAAATTGGTGTGGTAAATCATACAAGCAGCCTAAATTATGGTTAGGATATACATATGTAATTTGCGTGATGAATGGTTAGTCCTTAAAGGGACGGTTCACTGTAACAAGGTGTTGCTATTTAATGTATTGTCCATGACTTGTTACACAAGCGGCATATTATCTTATATTTGTCTGGAAAATCAGAGCTCAGTGCGTAGACGGAGCAATAGAAAATTGTCATTTTCTTATTTAAAGAACCAGTGCAATAACCCTGTATTAGTATTTTGCTAAATATATTTTTAGAGACCTTTCTTTGTATATATTTATTTTAAATTTGCTGTTCAGATAGCAGATATTTTTTTTGCAGCATAACTTAATTCTCTCTGTAATGCAAACTGAAGTGATAAGTTGTCTACAATTTTAGTGTAGGGATCCGTGAGACTAGCGGACAGAAAAAAAAAAAAAAAAAACCAGAAAAAACAGAGGAGTGAAAATATTTAAAGGGATACAGGAAAACTGGTATAACATCTGAGAATTTAAGGGAATATTTACATAAAAGACGATGAGGTTTACTGTAAGCCTAACACTAGTATATTTCACTGTGTTAGCAGTTTCAATTAAAGATTATTTTTAGTTTGGTTAAAATGTCCCTTTAATTAGCCTGCATCCCACTGTGAGTGCGTTCTTATGCTGCTTATGCTTGTTTAGGCTATTTAATGAACGTCAGTATGCATTTTTTATTGTAAGGATCATTGGGAATAATTTAAAGGGGAAATTGTATTAGTATTCTTTTTCAGAAAGCTTATTTTTTGTTGTGTTATATACGGTTGTTATATTTGGCTGGACAACTGCAGAATGGGGAATATCAAATTATATACAACGTTAAATCCAATAATTTTGTTGTGGTTAAACTAATTAGCATTTATCAAGTTTTAGTGTGAATTTTATATTTTTAAGCAGTAAACAGTGTTTCTCCTTTAAGTAGAAATGAAACTTTCAGCTTGCCTCACTATCCTTGAGAAGAATGATAACACTGTGCATGTTTTGCTTTTCTTTAAAAAAAAAAAAAAAAAAAAAAGTTTCTCTGTTTGGAACAATTTGCACTGTACATTTAAAGCGGCAGTACTGGTGTTCTATGTTATAAAAAATGATAACTATAAATTGCTCACTACAAAGAAACAAGTATTTATATTATATTCTGCCATAGAATATAGCTTAAAAAATGATAATTTTATTTCTGTGGCTGTCAAACTGTATCTCACAGATATAACTCTTTGTTATTTAAAATAACCCCCACTGCGTTCAATAAATAAATTAGATATTATTTACTGAAGTGATTTCAGTGACACTTTAAAAATATATATAGTTATTTTGTTATTAACTAGTTTACCACTATTTTTGCAATGACTTTGATTGCTGCTTAACAGCTAAGCCGTGGTCTATAAGGTGTCTAGAATTAAACACCCCTAAAAACAAATGATGCACAGTTTATCTGATTCTACTGCATTTATATAACTAGCTAATTTATCTGTTCACAGTTTTGGTTTTATTTATATGGCTTACGTGTATTTTGTCTCTTGGTGTTGTAATGAGATTTATACAGCCTGTGATGAGGCAGTCCTCAAAGGTTTAAAAAAAATTAGCATATAAGCCTACCTATGTTTGGTTTAATCTAGGAAGGTTGGTTAAAATTAAAAGTCCTATCTGAATAATGAATTTTCATTTATCCTAGAATGTCCCTTTAACAGTGGCTACTGTGGTTATCTGATCTTTCCCAAATAAGCACAATTTTATTTGTGCAATCTGCAACTTAAGTTTCTTGGGCATCTGCTGTGATTGCTTTCTTTGTGTGATATTAAAGTTTTGTACATAGTGGATGTTTTTAATTGTTTGTCATGTTCTGAGTGTGTTGCATTTCAGCGAATGTCAGAATATGTGTTGCATTCTAAGTTAATTGTGGTTGTTTGAAATTTGTGTCAGCAGCTAATGTTTCGTTTTGTGTAAGACAAGAACGATTGGTTTTCATTGTTTGTTATGTTTTTCTCTTTTGTGGACAGCATATTGAATTGTGAAGTGTATTTCATTTTGCTTGCTATTGAGAATTGTCTCTGCATGAGTGGAGTGCATGATTTATCGTTTAGTTTCTTGTTATCTTGTGTTTGCGTGTCACATGAGATGTTTCACGCAAACATGGGGGAAGTATTGATGAGTATTGATGAATATCGTTATGTAATGGGGGTGATTGCTTTTAGGAGGTGAACCTAAAACGTTTTGAATCTCCTCGTACAATGTTATTGTCTAACCACCAGCTGTGCCCTAGGATTAGATCTTTTTATTGTCTTTCTGTGTTTTATTTTGCTCTCATATTTCAGAGGCCTAAAATGTTTTATTTTTCTATTTTGTTCTTAACATATTTGTATTTGCAGGATGAGAGTATGCTGTCTTCAGAGATTGAAACACACTGACTGAATTATTTTTGAGTTTCCATATTTAGGTAAAATCTGTACAGGCAAAATTCCATAAGTGCACTCTTCAAAAGATTAAAGATTGAAAGCAAGTAAACCTTTAAAGAAAGAAAAGATAAAGATGAAAGACCTTTTGTCAAGCTTGTTTTAACCATCATACTGCAGTAAAAAAAAAAGTTACTGAACTATCTTTGGATCCATTCTTTGCTTTGCATGCTGGTACCAGCCCCAGAACTGGACTCTGGGTAATCCATGACTGTTTTCTCTGATGTGTGTCTTCAGGACATAAAGACTATCCTTCTCTGGACTGTGCCTTACCGCTCGATATGGAAGTCCTGTTATGCTGTTACAGGATCAACCAATTAAATTAGGGGAGTATTGTTTTAACTCCATTCCTTATATTGCTTGTTTTGTATTTTCTTGTATTTGTTTTATTTTTATTGATCATATTTGGTCTAAGAAATCATATGCTTCATTGGTATTAGTGCACATTGTAGTTTATGTGCTTAACATAGTAACTTTTTAGATAAAGGTAACTGTGAACTTTGCAGTATTGTACTCTATTGAATGGCCCACTGAGTATAAGAAAATAGGTTTAAGGAAAATGCTGCAACATAGCATAATATTTTAGACCCTTCACCCTTTAGAACATAAGGAGGACACGTCTAAGCTAGAAGTTTATAGTAAATATACAGAGAAATGTTTGTTCAGGGAATAGCATAATTATAGGTTATGAAAAGCAAATTTATTTTTTCCTTTTATCAATTAGTATGGTATCTGCAAAGTGAATTTGGTCATTCCTGATGTTTGTCAAAGAGAGTAATTCTTACCATAAAGATGTGTTTACCTTTAAAAGAGCTTGTAGTTTTAAATGATGTTCTGTTTGTATGCTTTCCTCATATAGGAATGTGAGAGAATTTAGGTTGGAGAATTATAAGCATTATAGATAGCAGCCATCCAGAATAAAGCAACACAAGGTTCTTTTATTTTTTTAGAAGTTCAAAGTGATATAGAGAAGTTGTAAATTATTCTCTGAGAAATGTCAATGTATTTAAGTTGTATTATATATCAACAATGTTTTGTTTGATTTTTAAATGACATAGGATGTAAGTGACGTTTTATTTGGACATAATTGTGATTGTATTGCGGTGTGTACTCATCCTGTACTGTTTCTGTTTGCTTCCTAGACTCCCTGTGACTCGAGTGTCTGCTTGCCATGGGTATCCACTGGTTGCCTTGTCTACCCCATGAACAAACCATCAGATTTCCAGTATCTCCCTGCGGAAGAACCGTGGATAAGCACCCCTACTGCAAATGAACTGTTGGAGAACTGTATTATAGCAAAGTGTCAAGGTGCAGCGCTCTCAAATGGACAAAGACTGTTCTTAAAGTATTCAGAGGCCACCTAGAGACAGTTGTGCTGTTGCTATGTCATGCTTTACTGTGGAAAAGGAACTGTTGGACATATTGGGGGGTGCTAGCAATGCAGGTGGAGAGATAGATGATGCAGCGTTGTTTGGGGGTAGATGGGGGGCTGGTTGGGTCTCTGTGCTGGTGGACCGGTAGTTTTGGGAAGGCTGGAGGATAGATGGAAGGTATTGGAGGGACTGTACCTATATGCAGTGACAATTAGCCTATAAAAGTATATCACGACATGCGAATATTTTTCTCTTTAGTATTCTTATAGAGTTCTGTTACCATAATATAAGGCTTTACTAATTTTCTATGCCTGTCTATTTTTATGTTATTCTGTTAGAATAAAAGGATGGTATGTTAGGGGTAATATGAACCTGATGGCAGCCATCTTGTTCCCCGCAGCCATCTTGTGATGATTAGCATCCATTTTGTAATAATTAGAATTTATTATAGCAGTTATTATGCAGTGAGAATTATATGCATGTTATGAGTTTCTTTAGCTATTCGGCCTTGCCAATGTACCCTGGCCTAATGCCTAGAAGTAAGATAATGTAAACAAGAGGCTTTAGACACTCGGTTGTCTCTGCAGATGGTAGTTTGTTATGACTCTGTAAATATTGTTATGAGAAACTCATGTTCCAGTTTTTCCTTGTAAATTGCTCTGTATAACTGTGTAAGATGACGCGGTCCTAACGTGTCATCCCCTTAACCCTGTATGTCACTATAAGAAAGGCTTGCACTGTGCAATAAACAGAATTGGCTTTCGATCATAATGCTGCGTGGTCTGAGTCATTCTAAGGGGCCCTTATCAGGTAATCTACATATGCCTCAGGTGGTACACTAGGCCCCAGGCTTTGGCCTGCACTGACACTTACCCCCTGAAGGGGACACCTAACAATAACATTCTTGCAAAACTGCTGCCACATAGTGCTCCAGAAATGGGCTGGCTCCTAAGCATACGTCCCTGCTTTTCAACAAAAGATACCAAGTGTACAAAGAACAATTGATAATAGAATTATATAAGAAAGTTTTTTTTAAATCACATCTGAATCATGAAAGAAAATTTTGGGTTTCATATGCCTTTAACTCACGACTTGTAATTCGAGTGGGATGTTAGCTGGTCAGAGCGCACAGATTGGAGTTAGTCAGGTAGGGACAGCCTTGCCAGCAAACAGTTTGGAGCATGAAGTAGAGCAGAGATTTCCAAACTTTTCATGTTGGTGACACACTTTGTAGACCTACATCATTTCGTGGCACAGTAAATCAGTTGTACTAGCAAACAGGAGGTTAAACTAACTTCTTTTAAGAGATACGGACACATACATAAATTATATAATAACAAAATGTATTTACAAGTAACAGTATGTATGTGCAAGAATTAAAAAAAAGTTTAATAACACTAATAGCTACTTACTATTTTAATGGGATGTATGAGAAGACACTTGCATTTCATCAACAAGCATTTTTAAGCTTCCACTTCCTATCCATATATCAAGAGCAGGAGCAGCAATGCACTACTGGGAGCTAGTTGCAAAAAACCCCACTTTGATTTCTGACTTCAGCTCAGCGTTTAAGCTGCCGCCCTCAGATCTCTGCGAGTCAAACTGAGTACTGCCTGCGCTGCAAACACAATGCTGTCCCAATCACTGACTACACGTGCAGTCATATGCTGATTGAGGAGACTACACGTGCAGTCATATGCTGATTGAGGAGACTACACGTGCAGTCATATGCTGATTGAGGAGACTACACGTGCAGTCATATGCTGATTGAGGAGACTACACGTGCAGTCATATGCTGATTGAGGAGACTACATGTGCAGTCATATGCTGATTGAGGAGACTACACGTGCAGTCATATGCTGATTGAGGAGACTACACGTGCAGTCATATGCTGATTGAGGAGACTACACGTGCAGTCATATGCTGATTGAGGAGACTACATGTGCAGTCATATGCTGATTGAGGAGACTACATGTGCAGTCATATGCTGATTGAGGAGACTACACGTGCAGTCAGGAGCCAATGTGCCGCCAATGGGAATAGTTTCAGTTCCCGCTAAGCTGTGCCAATAGGGTAAGATGATCTGTGACCTACTAGGTATCAATCACGTATCAACCACGTGATATGCATAGCAGGCAGGCGGAAAGTCGGAAACCAAAAAAAAAATTAAAAAGAATTTTAAATAAAAAAAAAATTGTGCTGAAGCAGGGACACACCTACACACTGCTGCCGACACACTAATGTGTCACGACACACAGTTTGGAGCATGCAGTAGAGGATATAACATCTGACACTTATCCACGTATGGGTTATTTGCTACATGCACACCTTACCCCTTTGTGACCAGAGCACTTTACCATTAGTTGACTGTCTGGGACCAGGGCTATTTTTACATTTCTGCGGTGTTTGTGTTTAGCTGTAATTTTCCTCTTACTCATTTACTGTATTCACACATATATTATATACCGTTTTTCTCGCCATTAAATGGACTTTTTAAAGATACTATTAGTTTCATCATATCTTATAATTTGCTATAAAAATATTTATAAAATATGATGGAAAAATGGAAAAAAATACTTTTTCTAACTTTGACCCCTAAAATCTGTTACACATCTACAACCACCAAAAAACACCCATGCTAAATATTTTCTAAATTTTGTCCTGAGTTTAGAAATACCCAATGTTTACATGTTCTTTGCTTTTTTTGCAAGTTATAGGGCAATAAATATATAATAGGTGATTAGTACGGCTTGTATATTTATAGGCACTTTTTAGCTTGTATTTTATGCCTGATGAAACAGTGTTTTGATACACTGAGAAATGCGTTGCATTAAGCTAAGGTGGACTGCTAGCATATCCCACCTTAGGGTTCCATTGTATTTTATTATTTCCTTTTTAATAAACCTGTTTTTATCTTCATCATTATCATACATTTTTTGGAACCTTTAATATAGCCCCATATACTAATCACTCCCACCGGGAGCTCACAGCTGCAGAGACTGCTTTCTCTGGATTGTTGCAGTTCATTACCATGGTTTTGCTGTTCCTGAATTCCAGAGCTTTGACCTATCGATGTGACCAGTAAGCTGGATTGCTGCTAACTACCCAGCCTGTTCCTAATAGCACTGTCTGAGTGTTCCTCTCAAATGTGAGTACCCTGTATAGCGGTTTTTATCTTTATACTAATATATTATACTACTGGCACACACAGACGCCCCTTCTATTTTATTTGCCTATCTAGACTTCTTACGACCCCTTCTTCTGGTTATTCAAGACTGAACAGTAAACCGGGTTGCTGCAAAATATCCAGCCTGTATCCAATAGCACTGTCTGAGTGCTCCTCACAAATGTGAGTACCCTGATTAGGGTTATATCTGGTTCTTGTCATTGGTGTTATTGGTACATACATGCGCCTCTCTAGTTCTTTATATCCATCTAGATATTCTTGAAATCTTTTTGTGAGGAGAGAGCAGCCTTCTATCAAATATTGGTTTCATCTGAGTCTCATCAGGTGGACTTTGGGACACATCTGCTAACTATACCAAGAGACTATTTTGTTCACTTTTTATCTCTGTATTTGCATTCATCATTTTTTTATTTTCTCTATGTTTGTACAGGAATAATATAGGTAGTTATAAATCATAAGTTGGTACACATACACTGGTATGTCGATATAGATATATTGTTGTCATATTCCCACTTGGGTACATTGTTATAGTCTCATACCGTACTTGACCGTTTAGCGCCCCCTATCTGGAGTCAGACGATTTTGACTTTGTGAAATACAATAAAAACAAGTAGCACTTTGCTACTTCCAAACCATTTTTTTTTTTTCAAAATTAGCAATAGTTACATTGTAACACTGATATCTGTCAGGAATCCCTGAATAAACCTTCACATGTATATATTTTTTTTAGTAGATAACCCAAAGCAGCGATTTTCAACCAGTGTGCCGTGAAAGATCCTCAGGTGTGCCGCGACAGACTGACAGGCTCATCATCATTTTAGTTTTAAATTATGTTTTTTAAATTGATATTGGGCCCTGACTTGTTGCACAGTCTCCCCCTCCTCCTCTCTGCCTGCGGTTGTTGAGCTGTGACAGTAGGACCCGCCCCCATCAACAGCCTGGTTAATTTTGTTGAAGAATTCACGCAGCCAGTGCAACAATTGCAGTCTCCCCCTCCTTCTCTCTGCCGCGCGCGGCACTTCACAGCCTTACAGGCAGAAATACAGCAATTTTATGGTAAGAGGGACAGTCACAACAGGATGTGCAACAGTGCGACTGCTGGCTTAAAGTTAATTTATGTCCGTTGACTATTGATGCAAATGCTACCTGCTTACTTAATATGTCTGATGTTGTCTGGTTTAGCATAACTTGTTTAAAAGCACAGCATCTGAGAAAGCGGAAACAATATGAAACAGTATAATAAAAAAAAATTGTATTTAAAAAAAGGCCGTGTTGAAAATTGAGTTTGTGTTGTAGACTGGCTTATGAACACCAAAACATAGTGGCCTCGTGGCCTAATCTGGCAAAGACAGCCTCTCTCCTCCCTCCCTTTGAACATCACATCTGGTGCAGAGGGAAAAACATCTTATTATCTATTATTACATATATATATATATATATATATATATATATATATATTATACACACATGTTTGCATATATTTATTTATTTATATATATATATACACACACAAACATTTAATGTGTGTAATATTTATATATGTTTGTATATGTATGTATATATCTGCAGCACCTTTATGCTGGATTAAATCTATTTTTCCAATTGTATTAAATCTTACTAGCCCTTGTGTGTGTTCTGTGTCCATTTTAATTAAACAGGAGGGGGTCCCCCAGTGAGGTGGACCTCAGGCGGTGTGTGTGTGTTCTGTGTCCCTAAGTGTGTGTGTGTTTGTGCCCCTGTGTGTGTGTGTATTTGTGCCCCTGTGTGTGTGTGTGTTTGTGCCCCTGTGTGTGTGTTTTGTGCCCCTAAGTGTGTGTGTCTTCTGTGTCCCTAAGTGTGTGTCCTGTATCCTTAAGTGTGTGTGTGTCCTGTGTACTTAAGTGTGTGTGTGTTTTGTGCCCCTAAGTGTGTGTGTCCTTAAGTGTGTGTGTGTTTTGTGCCCCTAAGTGTGTGTGTATTTTGTGCCCCTAAGTGTGTGTTTGTTTTGTGCCCTTAAGTGTGTGTGTGTTTTGTGCCCCTAAGTGTGTGTTTGTTTTGTGCCCTTAAGTGTGTGTGTGTTTTGTGCCCCTAAGTGTGTGTGCCCCTAAGTGTGTGTTTGTTTTGTGCCCCTAAGTGTGTGTGTGTTTTGTGCCCCTAAGTGTGTGTTTGTTTTGTGCCCTTAAGTGTGTGTGTGTTTTGTGCCCCTAATTTTGGGATGGTGGTGTGCCACAAGATTTTTTAATGTAAAAAAATGTGCCACGGAAAAAAAAAGTTGAAAATCTTTGACTAAAAGTATTGATCTGGGCCCATTTTAGTATATTTCATGCCACCATTTCATCGCCAACTGCAATCAAATACAGATATACCTCACTTTACAGCGCTTCACTTTACAGCGATTCACTAATACAGCGCTTTGTGGAGCTGAAGTTCAACCTCCAAGGATTTTGAAACAGTGCTATAATCATCGTGAGATTGCTAGAAAAGTGAATGGCACCATTTTGTTATGCTTAGTTCACTCTGTTTATAGCATTGCAGTGCAATCTGTGTCTCAGTGCTATAGTCTGGCAAATTTTACTACAGTAATTGTCACAATTTTACAGGTACAGTATTTATTGAATACTAATTGAATACAGTGCTGTGCAAGTGTTAAACTAAACATAGCACTATGCACCGCTAATATATGTTAGTTCAAACATGTTTTCAGGATTTTAAACACTGAAAAGAAAGCTAAAACTGCCTTGTTTCACTTTAAGGCAGTTTTCACTTTACAGCAGGGCTCCGGTCCCTAACCCGCTGTATGAGCGGGGTATACCTGTAAAAAAAAAAACGTTCATTTTTTCACAAACATTTTCAAAAACTTTAGGTTTCTCACTAAAATTATTTACAAACCACTTGTGCAATTATGGCACAAATGGTTGTAAATGCTTCTCTGGGATCCCCTTTGTTCAGAAATAGCAGACTTATATGGCTTTGGCGTTGCTTTTTGGTAGATTACAAGTGGTGCGGTATTTATTTTTTCGCGATCGCGAAAACTCCGCTATAGTTAATCTTTTTGCGCTACTCAGGTTGTGTTTGTATTACAAAAAACTAACTTCATATTCCACGTGAGCGTGCATGTATTCCCCAATAGAAATCAATAGAGAAAAAAAAGTTGGAAAAAAACTAACACCCGAGATTCCACAAACTCCATCTCATTTTCACATTCCCCTTAGAAGTCAATGCAGAAAAAAAATTATTGAAAAATATTTCATTGCGCAAATAACATAGCATATTCGCATTAGCAAATGTGAAATATTTACAGTAAATACATAGTTGAAATCTTTAATAAATATGAACATTGTATAAATATGTTTTATCATGTTTTTATCTGCTTAATGGAAAAGAGCTATAATATATATATATTAATGTCTTTATATGTGTATATATGGCTGTAAATAAATTATATTCTGTGTTGAAGAGATACCTAGGTGCAGGAACCTGGAACCAGCACTTGATGGGCCGCCCACCCGCCTCCCTGCTGCTGCTTCCACCCACCAACGATCGGCACCATCAATGGCTGATGCAGGGTGACCCTCTCTACATCAGTGGTTTAAAAAGGGTATTGCAGTGATGCCTCAATATCGAGGCATCACTACAATACCCTGGAAGCGGCTGGAAGCAATCATGGTCGCTTTCAGCACTTCAAACCCCAGAGGACGTGTCAGGCGCTTCCTTGGTCCTTAAAGGGACATTATACACTCATTTTTTCTTTGCATAAATGTTTTGTAGATGATCTATTTATATAGCCCATAAAGTTTTTTTTTTAGATAAATGTATAGTTTTTCTTATTTTTAAATAACATTGCTCTGACTCCTAACCAAGCCCCAAAGTTTTATGTGAATACTGTCAGCTACCTTCTCCAGCTTGCTCCTGTTTGTGTAAAGGGTCTTTTCATATGCAAAAGAAGGGGGAGGGGGGGAGTGTCTTATTTCCGACTTGCAGTGGGCTTTCCAGCTGCCTTTTCAACAGAGCTAAACTGACAGCTTCTAAGTAAGTTTTTAAACAATATTATATTAAACAATATTATACTGGATTTTTATATCAGTATCTGTGCATATTATTCTTTATAGTAGTGTCTTTTACATGCAGTTATATGAAAATTTGTGTATACTGTCCCTTTAAGGGTATTTTTTTGTAGGACGTGCCTGACACAACCTTGGTCACGAAGAGGTTAAAGGGACACTGAACCCACATTTTTTCTTTCGTGATTCAGATAGAGCATGCAATTTTAAGCAACTTTCTAATTTACTTCTATTATCAATTTTTCTTCGTTCTTTTGCTATTTTTATTTGAAAAAGAAGGAATCTAAGCTAAGGAGCCAGACAATTTTTAGTTCAGACCCTGGACAGCACTTGTTTATTGGTGGATGAATTTATCCACCAATCAACAAGAACAACCCAGATTGTTCACCAAAAATGGGCCGGCATCTAAACTTACATTCTTGCTTTTCAAATAAAGATACCAAGAGAATGAAGCAAATTTGATAATAGGAGTAAATTAAAACGTTGCTTAACATTGCATGCTCTATCTGAATCACAAAAGAAAAAATTTGGGTACAGTGTCCTTTTAAGGCTAGGGTAGCAAAAACAATTAAGGAGGGGAGATATGTTAAAATATTCGAGTTATCTAGGGAAGCATATAAGGAGAAGTAGAGGGCTGAAGACACTTTATGAGGAGTGGCAAAGATGCTTTATGGTCCTTGCCTCTTGTTATCTAGAGGCCCATCCAGGACAGGCATTAAATATGCTTAATTATATGGATGTCACTGATGACATTCAGGCCAGAGATAAAAGGGGTGCGTGGAGACGGTGCGACTCATACTTCAGGAGAAAGCTGGAGTCAAACAGGCTCCTAAATTTTGGGATGAAAGAGATGGCTCTTTGGTCAAAATTGGATCTTTCTGAAGTTCCTCAATTTAATCTTCAATTTTAAATGTATAATATTGTGATCCTTATGTATAACACAAACACATTTTGCTTAACAGATAGGTAACAGTGCAAATTCTAAAATCCCTATTATCTTTGTAAAAAACTGAAATATGATAGCAATATACCTAACTAGAAAACCAGAAGTGACATCGAGTTAGCTAACATAACAGCTAACAAGTTAGAACATGAAACCGGAAATGGCACTATCGATACCGGAAGTGATGCAATGACAAATGACGTCACTTCTGGTTTGGCGATTCGAAAGACACAAGGTAATAATGATATACACGCTATGAGAATCTTAAATACTAAGGGTAAGCACATATCCCAATCAGTCTAAAAGAATGAATAAACAGGCTAAATAAACATGTATATAGGATACTGAGAAATGTTAAGCTCAAAAACGGAAGGTAAACAGAAGGAAGGTATCACTTCCAGTTGTCAATAGATACAGTTTGGCGCCAAAAAAACGATAACAGTGATTGGCCACTTACACTAATAAAAGAAGCCACCATAGCACACGACAGCATAGTCTTGATAAAGGCCTAAGGAAGGGACGAAATGCGTTGACAGTATAAGGTGAGCTTCCTTCTGATTTAGACTTACGATCTTATTAGCATTATTGCACTATGTTATATTTATTTTGTTCACAGGATTAATATCAGGGGATTGAGTCTTGGACAGAGACCGGATATCCTTGTCATTGGTACTTTTTGGTATTGTTTGGTATATTTTAGTTTTTTCATCTACATTCTGAGGATACACCGAATAGGAGGATTACTTTATATCACTAATTTTGAACACAATTACGTCACTTAACAAAATTATTCTTTGGATAAAGATTTATTCATAATTTTTCACCACAATTTAAGATTTTGTGATTTTTTGTTTTGATTTTTTGTTTTGTTTTTTCATACCACTTATTTTTTACTTTATTTTTGGATTCACTGGCACATTTTGATCACTATCCCTCAAGGATAACATCTTTACTACATAAGGAACTAATCAGAACTGGACACTACAAATTACAATTAAGTTAACAGATTGTACAATCAACACCACATTGTATTTCCTTTATTTATTTAATTACATGGATCCATGTTTTTATATCTTATTTTAAATCTATTGTATTTACTGTGAGTATATGTATTGTATCTGTTAATTAAATGACATTACTATGATTATACATCCTTAGCCTTTTTCACTAGGCGCTCCTTGGATTTTCAACAGTTCCTCAATTTAAGCCTAGATTAGGTCAGCACCAGCAAGCTAAGTCCTTTCGAGGCAGAGGGGGTCACCAGTGCTGGCGAATTTCAGGAGAAGCAATGTGATAGAGGAACGCAATGCATCTTCCTTCACATTTGCATCTACTGTTCAGGACAACACCCGGGTAGTGAGAGTCCCAGGAGAGTCCTTTTCTAATAGGACACATTTTCATCAGGGTGTTACAGGAAAGGTATCTAATTCCCATAAACCTGAGGGGAAATAATTAATTCCCTTAGAGATTTTCCTAATCAGGAGGCAGTGTCGCGATCCACCGCTTCTAACCATGCTGTGGCAGCTCTCGGATCTGTTTTCCTACTTGCTGTATCATGTTGCCTAGCCCTTTCTAATGATGTCAGACAGGTCTTTAAATTCCCTGCATCTCAGATCCTCACTTCTTGTTTGTTGGATTCATCTCTATCCTGGGTACGTTCTTTTCTATGTTAACCTGTGCCTGCCTAAACTGTAACTTGACCTCTGCTTTGCCTGACAACTCTTTTGGATTAACCTGTGCCTGCCTGAATTGTATCTGACCTCTGCTTTGTTTATACTACACTTTTGGATTTATATATTCCTGCCAGAATATACTACTGATCTCTGCTTACCTGATCATTCTCCTGGACACTCCTTTACCTACCTTTAAGTCAACCTGACCTCAGGTCTGCATTCAGTTTGCAGCTCCTCTTGTGAGCAATTTATTCTGTGTATTCTGCAGTACATTACTTAATACTTTCAGAGTGGGTAACATCCTGGGTTTCTCTCAGTGTGCTAATGTGTGTATTACATTGACTCTAGCTATTGATTCTAATTCTGGACTGATTTCAAATGGCTGACAGTACAAACGTGCCATAATATTGACCCTGCTGAGCTGGCCAGGGCCGTGACCCACCAAGGACAATTTCTGGGTTCCCATGCTGCCCATTTACAATCCTTGGATTCAAAATTAGATCAGATAGCTGCCATGCTACAATCTTTGTCCACTCCTATACAACCTAATCCTATCGCAGCAGCTACTCCTAGCTCCAGTCCAGCTGTCCCAGATGGCCACCCTGAAGGGCACCTTAATCCCAGGACACCACTTCCCAACAAATATGATGGCAACCCTGAGGACTGTCGTGGGTTTTTGAACCAATGCCTACTTCACTTTCAAAAACAGTCCTGTGCTGTTTAGCACTCCTTCTTCAAAGATCTCCTTTCTTATCTCACTGATAAAAGGAAAAGCCCTGGCCTGGGTTTCTTGACTGTTGGAAAAGGATGACCCAATCCTCCATAAGGTGGATTCTTTTATTTCCATACTCTCTTCCATTTTTGATAAACCTGGGAGATCCGCTGCTCCCGAGGCTAGTTTGCTAGACCTTCATCAAGGAACTATTTTTGTAGCACAATATGCCATTGAGTTTCATGCTCTGGCTGCTGAGACCTCATGGAATCAGGGAGCGCTAAGAGCAGCCTTTCGTAAGGGACTCAATGATCATTTAAAGGCCGAACTTCTGTTTCGGGATCTTCCGGAATCTCTAGAAGACCTAATTAATTTCTGCATCAGACTTTCTGCCAGGTATAGTGAACAACAACAAGAAAGGGACAGAAACCGAAAACCTATGTCCAGGACGTCTTTCAGTCTTACTCCCCACTTCTCCAATCCTGTTTCTGTATCCTCTTCTCCTCTGGAACAAGTAGAACCCATAGAAGTTGGTGCTATTAAATTGACAGAGACTGAACGCCTTAGAAGATGGACTCTTGGTCTGTGTTAATATTGTGGCTTAAAAGGCCATTTGTTGAGAGAATGTCCTACTAGACTAGTAAAAGCCATGGCTTAACACCTGTTTGAGGGACTGAGTTAAGCCAAAAATAACTACCTTTCCTCAATAATAAACTCTTTGTACTGTAACCATCCATCTGGGAAATCACAAAATTCATTCCCGAGGCCTTATTGATTCAGGAGCAGGCAGTGTTTTCATTGATTCCTCGTTTGCATCATCCCAAGGTATACCTCTCTGTTTCAAAGTCTATTCTGTCAAAGTTTCTACTATCAGTGGTGATTCGTTGGGCTCTGGACTCATTTCATTCTCCACTAAACCTTTACATTTCTCTGTAGGAGTATTGCACACCAAATTGATTAGCTTTGATGTGATATCAGTTCCACAGTTTCCCATAATCCTGGGTCTTCCCTGGCTTCAGTTACACAACCCAGCATTCTCTTGGACTCAAGGTGAATTTTCTTCCTGGGACTCCACTTGTTTCGACCACTGCCTACAATGTCCTACCAAACGACCTGTTACCACAGTCGCTGCATTAGACATACCTGAATCATTGCTGAACGCCTTCCCCCTCATCGAGCCTTCGATTGTCCTATAGATCTGCTTCCTGGGGCACATTTACCCCATGGAAAGACCTACCCTCTGTCTAGACCAGAAAATCTCGCCTTGGAGGAATACATCAAGAACAATCTGGCTAGAGGTTTCATATGTCCCTCTTTTTCCCCAGTTGGGGCTGGATTCATTTTTGTGGAAAAGAAGGACAGCGGCCTTCGTCCCTGTATAGACTATAGGGGTTTGAACCAGATAACGGTCAAAAACAGTTATCCCCTTCCGCTTATTCCAGAGCTTTTTACATATCTTCAAGGCGCTACTATATTCACCAAATTAGACCTGCGGGGTGCATATAATCTCATCAGAATATGCAAATGGAAGACAGTTTTCAATACTCGATTCGGACATTATGAATATCTGGTCATGCCATTCAGGCTCTGCAACGCCCCCGCAGTATTCCAACATTTCGTGAGCGAAATATATTTCATGACTACTTAAACAATTTCGTTATCATCATCTAGATGACATCCTCATCTTCTCCCAGTCTCTTCAGGATCACATATCATATGTCAAAATGGTTTTTCAACGGCTCAGAGATAATCACCTGTTCGCCAAAATAGAGAAATGTTATTTTCATCAGGATTCTGTCCCTTTCTTGGGTTACATAATTTCCAAGTCTAGTTTTGAAATGGATCCCACTAAACTATCAGCTATTATTGAATGGCCCAGGCCAACCTCCCTTAAAGCACTCCAAAGGTTCCTTGGTTTCGCTAAATACTATCAAAAGTTTATAAAATATTTCACCACTATTTCTTCACCTATTCATTCCTTAACTAAGAAGGGACAGAACTGTAAAGACTGGCTTGCTGAATCCATTGAGGCCTTTGACACTCTCAAAGCAGCATTCTCTTCTGCTCCTATCCTACGACATGCCGATCCTGACCTCCAATTTATCTTGGAGGTCGATGCTTCCTCTGTAGCAGCAGGAGTGGTTCTTTCTCAACGTAACCCTGAATCTGGTAAGATCCATCCAGTTGGTTTCTTCTCTTAAAGATTCAATCCATCTGAGTTAAATTACAATGTAGGAAATAAGGAGTTGTTAGCTATTAAGATGGCTTTGAACGAGTGGAGGCATTGGTTATAAGGAACGACTCAACCCTTTTTGATCCTGACTGATTACAAAAATTTGCTCTACCTCCAAACTGCTAAACATCTAAACAGCCGCCAGGTGGTCACTGTATTTTTCCAGATTTCACTATGTCCTTTCCTACATCCCTGGTACAAAAAAAATCAAAGACAGTTTCTACCAGTTTATTCAATACAACAGGGGTCAGGTACCATCCATAATCCTCATAAGATAATAGCTCAACTCTCAGTCTCTACTCTGCAAGAGTTACGGAAGGCTCAAGTACCTCTTCCCTCCACTTGTAAACCACCCACTAGCCTCCTCTTTGTTCCTGAACGTCTCCGCTCTAAACTGCTGTATTGGGCATATGATAACATCCTTTCTGGAAATCCAGGAATCTACAATACCTTGTGGAAATTGAGACGCCATGTCTGGTGGCCTTCTGTAGCAAAGGATGTTAAGGAATACCTCTCTGCCTGTACAGTTTGTGATTCCAATAAAGCATCTCATCACCTTCCTACTGTTTTGCTTCAACCTCTTCCCATTCCTCATCAAACCTGGACTCATTTGTCCATGGATTTTATCACAGACTTACCGCTCTCAGACGGATGCAGCACTATTTGGGTAACTGTTCACAGATTCACGAAATCTGTTAATTGTGTTCCTTTACCTGCTCTACCATCAGCCAAAAGACTCTCTGAACTCTTTATTCAAAATATTGTGCATTTCTCAGTTTTGGAGATCCCTCTTTGCAAACAGTTTGGTACTACCATATCTCTATCTGCATCTCATCAACTTCAGTCTAATGGCCAGACTGAGAGGGTTAACCAGTGTTTCAAAACATACCTTAGACATTATGTAAACCATCTCCATTCTAATTTGTCCCAGCTGCTGCCTCTCACATAGTTAGCTCACAATTCCCAGTATAATGCTTCTCTGAAAACATCACTGTTCAAATCAGCTTACGGTTTTGAACCCAGAACCTTTCCTCATTCTACCTCAACAACTGGAGTACCTGCCACTGATCTATCTGCTAAAATACTTTCTCACCATTGGTGGAAGATCTGTCTGCTCCTTTCCAAAGCTTCCAATAGGTACAAGTTTTATGCTGATCACTAACATATGGCAGCACCCAAGTACCGTTGTGGAGAGAAGGTTTGGGTTTCCACACAACACTTACGTCTCAAGCAACCTTCAAAAAGTTAGGCCCTCGCTATGTGGGTCTTTTTCATATTATGAGACAGGTCTGCTCTACTGCCTATCGTCTAGCACTCCCCAAAAATCTCAAGATCCATCCGGTCTTTTTTATGTCTTTCTTCTCAAACCTGCGACCCACAATAAGCATTCCAGAAAAAGGATATCTCCTCCTCCTCAGGTGATTAATGGACAACTATAGTTTGAGGTAAGCCATATCTTGGATTCCAGGCTTTGTGGCAAGAACTTGTATTATCTCATCCATTGGAAGGGCAATCCTATCACCTTCCATAAGGCTCATCCATCCAAACCTGGTCCTGTTCCCTGGAGGGGACATTGAGGAGGGGGCACTGTCACAATCCACTGCTTCTAACTTTACTGCTGCAGCTTTCAGATCTGTTTTCCTACTTGCTGTGTCATGTTGCCTAGCAACGTGATACAGTCTCTCTCTCTGCTGGCCATTCTGATGATGTCAGACAGGTCTTTAAATTCCCTGCATCTCAGATCCTCACTGCCCGTTTGTTGGATTCATCTGTATCTTGTGTACGTTCTATTCTATGTTATTCTGTGCCTGCTTGAACTGTAACTTGACCTCTGCTTTGCCTGACAAATCTTTTGGATTAGCCTGTGCCTGCCTGAACTGTAACTTGACCTCTGCTTTGCCTGACAATTCTTTTGGATTAACCTGTGCCTGTCTGAATTGTATCTGACCTCTGCTTTGTTTATACTACACGTTTGAATTTATATGTTCCTGCCTGAATATATTACTGTTTTCTGCTTACCTCATCATTCTCCTGGATACTCCTTTACCTACCTTTAAGCCAACCTGACCTCTGTATCCAGTAAGCAGCTCCTCTTTGTGAGTAATTTATTCTGTTTATTCTGCACTACATTACTTAATACTTTAAGAGTGGGTCACGTCCTGGGTTTCTCTCCGTGTGCTAGTGTGTGTATTACATTCACTCTAGCTATTGGTTCTAATTCTGGACTGATCTCAAATGGCTGACACAGCGGAATTCCTTCGGTCAGGTTTTCTTTATGGTTTCTGTGAACCAATTAAATGGCCAGTTCCCCCTCAGATGTTTACCAGAAATTTGAAATCAGCTAATCAGTTTCCTGCAGGATAAAATTGATAAGGAACTGAAATTAGGTAACATGGTTGGTTCATTTTCATCCCCTCCCTTAGAGGAGTTGGTCATTTCCCCCTTAGGTGTAACCCCTAAAAAGAGCCCCGGAAATTGTGTGCATCTGTCAATGTTGCTTTAGATGAGGAGGATACCTCGGTAGTGTATCAGTCCTTTGAGGCAGCTTTATCCTTAATTCAGAAGTTAGGCCCTGAGGTGGAGATGGCAAGGGTTGACATTGAGTCAGCTTTTAGACCTTCTTCCAATTCATCCAAATTGCTTCTACTTAATGGGCTGCAGGGTCTGGGATCGGTATTACGTATATATCGCTGTCTGCCATTTGCGATGTTCCATCTCTTGTGCTTATTTTGAGCAGATTAGCTCATTCTTGCACTGGGCAGTTGTGCGTGGCTTGGACCAAATTGCCCATTATATAGAAGATTTATTTTTGTTAGGGTCAAAGCACAATGGTCAATGTCTGCATTTATTGCATTTTATGGTGAGCCGCATGGATACATTCAGAGTTCTATTAGCATTAGCAAAAACGTAAGGCCCATGCACATGTTTAGTGTATCCAGGCATTGAAATTAACTCAGTAGCTAGAGAGTGTAGGCTCCCTTCAGAAAAAATTAGGACTGGATTTTCAGTCGGTGTAGGGAAGCGTCTATGATTTAGTTTGTTTAGTTTGCCCAAGAGCGAGATTTCCAGTGTCTAAGGGAGTCAGGGCAGACTTAGAAGTTTGGGAAGTTTTTCTAGATGACTTTAACAGGATCAGGCTGTGGGATCCCCCTCCAGTATCTAATCACATCTCTTTACAGATTAGGCTGGTAGTTCAGGGTTTGGGGCCTACTTCATTGGTGCATGGTGCATGAGTGAATGGCCCACGTCTTGAAAGTAGCTGAGGTTTCTTAAGAACCTGACCTTGTTAGGGCTTTTTCCTTTTCTTGCTGCCATTGAGCTTTGGTGGCCCAGTTTACAGAATAGGGCAATTGTTTTTTGGCCAGCTAACCAGAGCATAGTCCAATCTATCAATAGGTTATTTGCTTCCTCACCTCCAGTAGTGAACATTCTTAGGCAGTTAATCCTTCGCTGCTTAAGGCATAACATCAGCTTCAGCGTACAACACGTGCCCGGGAGGAAAAACATAATTGCAGATGGGCTAGGTTTAGGGAAGCAGCTCCTAACTGTCAGTCCATCTTGCTAGCCAGTTTGTTTTGTTAAGGAGTTATTTACTTGCAGTTATATTATTGTTATCAATAAATGTTAACCCCCTTTGCTTTGCTACAGCATAGTAAGGGAGGGGTTGTTATACCCAAATAAAGGTGTTGTGTCTGTTATTTGTAGTTAAGTTTGGTTAAGTACTGGTCCTGTCAGGATAAAAAATGTATACCCGTAAGGCATATTGTGTTTGTATGAGTAGCTTTGTCCAATAATCTAAGGTTTTTAAATCTTCTGTCATCAGAAATAATCTGGGGGTGCACTTCATAACTTTTTGGCGAGTAGAATACAAATTTTCTATAAAGTTAATTTATTGGTGCAGTAGTACAAATATGCTCCTAGCAAAGAAATCAACTCCATATCTCTGACTATAGAGATTTAAGACTCCCATTAAGTGAAATGAAACCAGAGATTGGGAAACTATTATGACTTCATTAAAGGGACAGTACACTGTAAAATTGTTTTTATATTAATGTATTTTCAATGACTTGTTATGCCAGCTGCAGAGTATAAAATTAATTAGAAATGCATTTTTATGCTTATTTGTGTATATGAAGAAGCTGGTTTTGTGCTTTTAAACCACAGCCTATTACAATGGGTTGAGCCTCAGGTAATATCAGATCTCATTATGTTATCACTTTGTGTACACACACTTGCTTCCTTATCGTATATTTGTCTTGAAAACTAAAGCTCAATAAATAGAGAGAACAATGGAAAATTATCATTTTATTACTTAACTATCCTGCACCCCACTGTGAGTTTAATTTCTTCTGCTGTCTGTGTTTACTTAGGCTATTCAATAGATGAGACTCCAGTATCAAAACTTTCAGTAGAGGTAGGGAAACCACAAGCTAAATCAGCTATTTCAAAGGGCAAAATAGGGGTAAAGGAGCTACTTGTAAACAATTTAATACACTCCAGCAGGTAAAATGGAACATTGGGAACAATTTAAATGGGAGAACATTTTTGGGTGAACTGTCCCTTTAAGCCTCTCCATTGGATTAACTGTTTTTTTTTTTTTTAAAAAAGTGAAGTAATTAGTAAATGTGGTCTATAAGACCCTTGCATAGTGACTATCAACTTGAAAAAAGCTGTTGTCAGAAGATAAAGATAATACAGTTTTAATGAAACTAAAATTATCTTTTGTAAAGGGTTGTGCACTGCTAGGCCCAATTTAAGATTGCTGCTACTTAACCTCAAAGCTTGCAGAGTTAAATCATCAGATCTTATTGGGATAGGCCCTGCACTCACATGATTGACTGTGTGAGAGCAGGAAGGCCTAACTGCACAAGTAATTGCTTGTGCAATGTTAAATGCAGGCAGGGGAAGCAGCCCTCTCACCACCATGCCTAGCAGATTAGGGGGCCGATTTATCAAATGTCTGTCCGACATGACCTGCTCAGCGGATCATGTCCGACAGACATCGCTGAATGCCGACAGCATATGCTGTCGGCATTTAACATTGCAGAAGCAGTTCTAGTGAACTGCTTGTGCAATGCCGCCCCCTGCAGATTAGCAATGGGTGTCAATCAACCCGATTGTATACGATTGGGCGAATTGATGTCCACAGCCTCAGAGGCAGCGGACGAGTTAAGGAACAGCGGTCTTAAGACCGCTGCTTCATAACTGCTGTTTCAGGTGAACCTGAAGTGGTCCCCATGTGTTTGGTAGTTGTACATCCATGGTTTAGATATTATTTCATAACATCTGAGTTTCCTATCACATTAAATTAGTTCTAGCAGCTTTAGTTTCTGAGTTATGCTGTATAGTGATTTATGCAAATGTATGATAATTAGCATGACTGATATTTTGTTCCAAGAAAGGTGTCAAGCTTTTTTGCACTATATGCAAATACAGGCAAATGAGCAAGTACAAAAAAACTAAATACAGAAAAGTCTAAAAAAAACTAAAATGAGTGGGGGGAGGGATATGAAATGAATAGACAAACAGGTCAGGAAATGTCATAAATAGGGTGAAATAAATAGCAGGACACGGTTACTATGAGAATCTGCATATCACTGTGTGTACACATTACATAAAAGGTGACTGTTATATAATATATTGTTAATATAGACTGTCATAATCAGCTGTAATTATATACACAATTCAAATAACAGAAGAGAGAACTATCATTATATCCACACAGTTACAGATTGTTCTGACAACACAAATACCATGAGGGAGACAAGGCAGTGCCAGCCAGATTTTAACTCAAATACACACAGCTGCACAAGAACCACAGAAAGGCTGCCAGGCTCACATAACACACAAACTGTTCCATAACATTATTATACTCCTCGTAGTATGTACAGACTTCAATGTGACAAAATACATTTTAAAAAAATCATTAGGAAAAATAGTATTTTAAAATGTATTACAATGTGTGTATATATTCCCATGTTAAATAAACCAACTTTTCTGAGCTTTCTCACTGGTAATTAGTAAGGAATATACTGTATGCCTTGATATTAGTTGCATTTTCTGTGTAAAAAAATGTTTTTGGAACAAAAGCATTTTTTAGCAGGTTTAAGTGCTGCTCTCTGAAATACAAAATGGTGCTCAATATCGCTTTAAACATTATAAATATGGCTCAGTCTCATACACACACATAGTCAAATGCATTCTCAAACACACAAAACACAACTACACACACCCACACAAACACACTCTCACATGCACACACATAATTCATGAACATACTAATACACACGACACAAACAACTACATACTGAAAAATATATATTTATATATATTTAAGCACCTACACAAAAAAACACTCACATGTTCACACACTCATAAACAAACACACCAATACACACAATGAAACACTAACACACTCATAAACACACATATACACTTACACACACACACTCACACACACACTCACATGCAGTCACACATATTCAAACACTGAAACAGACACATATATGTACAACATAATCTAGCATCGACTACTTCATATATAAATATTTTTGCAGGGGTGTGTAATATACAGCACAGATAGAGTTAGAGGTAATGCCACCCTTTCACTTATGCCTGGCCCAAACACTCCTTCACTTTGTATAGACAATACAGGTAAACCACAAGCATTTGCCGTGCCAGCCGCCCCCTCATGTAAAAGGTATACAGAGAGCAAATACAGCAAAGACTACAACACTGGCGTCCTCTCCCTAAACATTCATTATTCATGAGCCTCAGGGATCACAAACATCAGGCCTCAACATGTTGCGCCAGATGGAATAATTTAAATGATTACCATGCCCCTCTTTCGCTCTCTCATCCCTTCACACGCGCATTACAAGCCCCACAGGATAAGCTATTTTAGCAGCGACAAAACACAGTGAAAGCAACCTGTCTTCTCTAGCAATTCTCCAGAGTCAATTCTCCTTCAGGTAGAATCTTAACCCCTTTGTATTTACTTATACAGAGCAGGATATTCATCACCAGTGTATGTTATCAATGTATGTATTATAAGGAGGCAGAACATTATTAATATATAATGCTAAGTAAAATGTAAAACGCAACTATAATTTACAGCTGTTCATATAATGAAAATATTCAGTATACTATAATAGTGATACAAGTTGCATTTCATAATTTTGACATCCCTATTATATACTATAATATAAGTAATATACATCAACCCTGTGCCAGTGAAAATAATATGTAAGTAATCCTATAATATAAAAGGCAAACGGCTAGATTTAGAGTTTTGTCGGTAAAGACCCGCGTAGCTAACGCTGCTTTTTTTCCCAACGCACCCTTAAGACAACGCTGGTATTTAGAGTTGTCTGAGGGGCTGCGTTAGGCTCAAAAAAGGGTTCGTTGAGCCTAAATTAGCTCGACTTCAACCCTCAATACCAGCGTTGCTTACGGTAGCGGTAAGCAGCTAAAACGTGCTCGTGCACGATATCCCCATAGGAAACAATGGGGCAGTTTGGGCTGAAAAAAAACCTAACACCTGCAAAAAAGCAGCGTTCAGCTCCTAACGCAGCCCCATTGTTTCCTATGGGGAAACACTCTCTAAGTCTACACCTAACACCCTAACATGAACCCCGAGTCTAAACACCCCTAACCTTACACTTATTAACCCCTAATCTGCCGCCCCCCGCTATCGCTGACACCTGCATTATACCATTAACCCCTAATCTGCCGCTCTGGACACCGCCGCAACCTACATTATCCCTATGAACCCCTAATCTGTTGCCCCTAACACCGCCGACCCCTATATTATAATTATTAACCCCTAATCTGCCCCCCCCCCAACATCGCCGCCACCTTACCTACACTTATTAACCCCTAATCTGCCGACCGGACATCGCCGCCACTATAATAAATGTATTAACCCCTAAACCGCCGCACTCCCGCCTCGCAAACACTATAATAAATAGTATTAACCCCTAATCTGCTCTCCCTAACATCACCGCCACCTACCTACAATTATTAACCCCTAATCTCCCGTCCGCACCGTCGCCGCTACTATAATAAAATTATTAACCCCTAAACCTAACCCTAACCCTAACACCCCCCTAACATAAATATAATTTAAATTAAACGAAATAATATTCCTAAAATTAAATAAAATAATCCTATTTAAAACTAAATACTTACCTAGAAAATAAACCCTAATATAGCTACAATATAACTAATAATTACATTGTAGCTATTTTAGGATTTATATTGATTTTACAGGCAACTTTGTATTTATTTTAACTAGGTACAATAGCTATTAAATAGTTAATAACTATTTAATAGATACCTAGTTAAAATAAATACAAAATTACCTGTAAAATAAATCCTAACCTAAATTACAAATACACCTAACACTACACTATCATTAAATGAATTAAATAAATTACATACAATTAGCTAAAATAAAATACAATAAAATAAACTATACTATAATACAAAAAAAGCAAACACTAAATTACAAAAAATAAAAAAGAATTCCAAGCAGTTTAAACTAATTACACCTCATCTAAGCCCCCTAATAAAATAAAAAAGCCCCCCAAAATAAAAAATTCCCTACCCTATTCTAAAATACAAAAGTAATCAGCTCTTTTAGCAGCCCTGATCGGAACAGCCAATAGAATGTGAGTTCAATACGATTGGCTGATTGGATCAGCCAATCGGATTGAACTTCAAGAGGATGGCTCCGCGTCGGCTCCGTTGAAGATGGCTCCGCTCCGGATGGATGAAGATTGAAGATGCTGCCTGAATGAACACTTCTACCGGATGGAGGACCTCTTCTTTGCCACTTGGATGAAGACTTCTACCGGATGAAGGACCTCCTCTGCGCACCTTGGATGAAGAATTCGGCTCGGCTGGGTGAAGACGACTCAAGGTAGGATGATCTTCAGGGGGTTAGCGATAGGTTTATTTAAGGGGAGTTTGGGTGGGTTAGAGTAGGGGTGTGTGGGTGGTGGGTTGTAATGTTGGGGGGGGTATTGTATTTTTCTTTTCAGGGAAAAGAGCTGATTACTTTGGGGCAATGCCCCGCAAAAAGCCCTTTTAAGGGCTGGTAAAAGTGCTGATTACTTTTGTATTTTAGAATAGGGTAGGGAATTTTTTATTTTGGGGGGCTTTTTTATTTTATTAGGGGGCTTAGATTAGGTGTAATTAGTTTAAACTGCTTGTAATTTTTTGTAATTTAGTGTTTGTTTTTGTATTATAGTATAGTTTATTTTATTGTATTTTATTTTATTGTATTTATTTTACAGGTAATTTTGTATTTATTTTAACTAGGTAGCTATTAAATAGTTATTAACTATTTAATAGCTATTGTACCTAGTTAAAATAAATACAAAGTTGCCTGTAAAATAAATATAAATCCTAAAATAGCTACAATGTAATTATTAGTTATTGTGTAGCTATATTAGGGTTTATTTTCTAGGTAAGTATTTAGTTTTAAATAGGATTATTTTATTTAATGTTAGGAATATTATTTTGTTTAATTTAAATTATATTTATGTTAGGGGGGTGTTAGGGTTAGGGTTAGAGTTAGGTTTAGGGGTTAATAATTTTATTATAGTAGTGGCGACGGTGCGGGCGGGAGATTAGGGGTTAATAATTGTAGGTAGGTGGCGGCGATGTTAGGGAGGGCAGATTAGGGGTTAATACTATTTATTATAGTGTTTGCGAGGCGGCAGTGCGGTGGTTTAGGGGTTAATACATTTATTATAGTGGCGGCGATGTCCGGTCGGCAGATTAGGGGTTAATAAGTGTAGGTAAGCTGGCGGCGACGTTGGGGGGGGGCATATTAGGGGTTAATAATTATAATATAGGGGCCGGCGATGTTAGGGGCAGCAGATTAGGGGTTTATAGGTATAATGTAGGTGGCGGCGGTGTGTCCGGTCGGTAGATTAGGGGTTAAAAAATTTTATTATAGTGGCGACGATGTGGGGGGGCCTCGGTTTAGGGGTACATAGGTAGTTTATGGGTGTTAGTGTACTTTAGAGCACAGTAGTTAAGAACTTTATATTCCGGCCTTAGCCCATAAAGCTCTTAACTACTGACTTTTTTTTAGCGGTAGGAGTCTTGTCGGTAAAGGGTCTACCGCTCACTTCTCCCAAGACTCCAAATACCGGCGTTAGGCAGATCCCATTGAAAAGATAGGATACGCAATTGGCGTAAGGGGATCTGCGGTAGCCTGGAATTGAGGTAGGGAAGTGAGCGTTAGACCATTTCCTGGCTGACTCTAAATACCAGCGGGCGGCCAAAAGCAGCGTTAGGACCCCTTAACGCTGCTTTTGACTGCTAACGCAAAACTCTAAATCTAGCCGAAAGTGTGTTTGTCCGAAGCTGTCATGCGCAGTAGAGACAGCACAAGGACAAACACACCTGGCCTTAGAGTCTGTCTATCTGATCTGCTCCTGTTTGCGGCACGGTGCGGGCGGAGGAGGGCGGAAGAGGGCGTGGCCGGTCGTGCGCGAGAGAGAGACAGGGGAGAGAGATAGAAAGAGAGGGGGAGAGAGCAAAAGAGATGGGAAAGAGCTAAAGAGAGGGTAAGAGAGAGCAAAAGAGAGGGGGAGAGAGAGAGAGCAAAAGAGGGGAGAGAGAGAGCACAAAAGAGAGGGGGGAGAGAGAGCGAAAAAGAGGGGGGAGAGAGAGCACAAAAGAGAGGGGGGGAGAGAGAGCACAAAAAAGAGGGGGGGAGAGAGAGAGCACAAAAGAGAGGGGGGAGAGAGAGAGAGCACAAAAGAGGGGAGAGAGAGAGCACAAAAGAGGGGGGGAGAGAGAGAGCACAAAAGAGAGGGGGGGAGAGAGAGAGCACAAAAGAGAGGGGGGAGAGAGAGAGCACAAAAGAGAGGGGGGAGAGAGAGCACAAAAAAGAGGGGGGAGAGAGAGAGCACAAAAGAGAGGGGGGGAGAGAGAGAGCACAAAAGAGAGGGGAGAGAGAGAGAGCGCAAAAGAGAGAGGGGAGAGAGAGCGAAAATGAGAGGGGAGAGAGCACAAAAGAGATGGGGGAGAGCAAAAGAGAGGGGGAGGGAGAGAGAGCAACGGGTGGGACCGCTGTACTGCAAAAAATGGCCCATGTGAACGGGCTTTAGGACTAGTTATATATAAGTGCTCTGTAAACTCTAAAACATGGTTGGCACCCCCCCAAAAAAAAGTATGTATATTCCTGTTTCTCACATACACTGTAAACTAGATCACATTTCAGTTATAAACTTAACAGTTAACAACAAAAGTATCCAATAAAGGGGCACTACATTCAAAATGTAATGATGCATAACATAGAAATATGTACTGCAATTATTTATTTTGCCTGATTTTCCTGTAATTTTTTTGAGAAACAATTTTTTATTGAAGTTGTGAGTAGATGAAACATACAGATTTCGTCCGTAAATAACAATTGAATCATATCAAGTACAACAATGAAATTAACAGGCATTGACTAAGACACATTTTATGTCCTAATATGGTGTGAAATAAGGTTCGGACTAACTAGAATGGAACTTTTTTGTTATCTCCTGTGACTAATGTCCCCACATTGATATAAAAGGTGCACTTTAGTCTAGTGATGGTAAGATGTGGGGAGTTGGCTTTTGTGTCGGCCACTCTTGGACCGAGGTGTGTAGGGGGGTAAATCAGTGGGCAAGAGCCGCTCAGTAAAGAGGGGAGAGATGGGGGGGTGAGCCCTATTAAGGGAGCTGTAAGGAATACAGAAGTGTCAGGAGATTTTAAGGGTTTAAATTTGTGTCCTAAATTGTTTTAAGAAATTAGTTAAGTGGTATTTGAGTGATTTATTGAGCTTGTGGGGTGAATAAGTTGTAGAGTCTTGCCGTTAGGGTGAGGAGTTCATAGAAGTGGGTAAGATTAAAATTAAAGCAGATATTCTATCTTTAAGGAGGAATCCAACCACCATTCCTAAATAAACTTTGAATGAAGCATTCCAGCTTTAAATATCAGACATAGTAAGTTACAGGAGGAGATAAAGGCAACATAATAACATTCAGAGCAAACGTCACATCTGAAGAGACCCGTCTAACAAACAGAACCCTTCTAATAAGTGCCAATAATCTTTGGTCACATGTCACATGTCACATGTATGGGATATGATCTTGTAAGAGTGTGTCTATAGACGGCTAGGAATAAAACATATAGTACTGAGAGTACACCGCTAGCTAATACTCTCCCCAAGTGCAGTGATCAGGCATTACAATAATGTCATCATGTACCAATCTGAAGCCTACCAGTACCATAAAAGACAATAGTTGACTAGACCTCACAAATACAGACATGGTAAAGAAACAATCCCATGATGTGACAGTTATTTTATACACAAATTAGTATGGAAGCCAGCATAGTCTGGGATTTAAGTGGGAATTCCAGAAGATCTGTTATATTAGTAATTATTCAATATAAGTTTGGTGTACCGGTGAAAAGGGATTAGTAATGATCCTTCTATTGTTTTGCCTAGTGTGAATGTTGGTGCGTTTAATTATCTCAAATTAAGCATTGTGCAGAATCTGCGGTACAGGATACAGAGCTTTCCTGAGGGAAGTCAGATTGTCACCCTACATGTAGTTCTACTTTCAGTCAGCACACTTGACCTACGTGACTCCTTATCAAAATATTGAACTAATGTCTCTTAGCAGGTCAAACAAAATAGGAAGAATTCTGTTGGCAGGGAATAATGTTAATTGTGCGTGTCTAATATATGTGAACCTGGGTAGATCCTCTTGGCATAACAAATCATCTATAGGTGTGTAGCTAGGTTCCCTAGAAATAGGAAGAATTCTGTTAGTAGAAAATATTATTAAATTGCGCATGACTAATATATGTGGACCTGGGTAAATCATCTTAGCATAGCAAATCCTCAACAGGCAGGTAGCTAGGTACCCCTGACATAGGGAGCATTCCGTCAGCGGGAAATATTATTGAATTGCTCATGTCTAATATATGTGAACCTGGGTAGACCCTCTTAGCATAGCAAATCCTCAACAGGTGTGTAGTTAGGTTCCCCTGAGATAGGAAGAATTCTGTCAGCAGAAAATATTATTAAATGTGCGCATGTCTTATATATGTGAGCCAGGGTAAATCCTCTGAGCATAACAAATCCTCACCCAGTGTGTAGCTAGGTTCCCCTAAATAAACTGTTAGCTAGAATGTCACAATATAGTGAGCATCAAGTGACTGTTTAACACACGATATCATGAGTTAGGAAATGAAAGGTTGACATATATAATCTGCCTAAAGTGAAAAGTACACCTTGTGCTGATAAAATTGCTAGTGATGTTAGCGTACATGGGTGCATGCAAAAGCAAGCATATAGAAGTGCATAAGAATTGCAGTGTAGGACATAGAACCTTCTTAATATGGATCAAATTATAGAAGGTAAACTCTATTGGCAGAAACAATACATATATTGGATAAGTCTAAAATACTTAAACCTAGGTGTATTCCTTGTTTGGTAACTATAAATGATTATTTGGGCAGTCATAGGAGCTTTGGAGTATGCATAAGAGGATAGGGAAAAACATAAGAAAGCATATTTATAACCAATAAAACATTATTATGAAGAAACGGATGAAGAGTCCACGGTTCCATTACCATATGAGGTTAAAACAGGTTATGCTAACATAGGATATCCTAAACTGGAGGGTAACCAAGTACCTCATAATAGCCAGTTAATAGCGGGAAAACAGTCAACCGACCCCTCTTTTTCGTAACAGAGCATAGTTGGAAATACGATAGGAGAGGGAGCCAGACAGATTGTAGTGAAGCCCTATGACAGGCAGGTTTCTTGGGCATAAGACAAGGAGAGTTTTAAGGAAGTATTGAGCTGATATTTTGTGGATGCCGGAGCTTCCGCTCCCACCATGTGACACTGAGCCTTTCTTCGCTCCTCTCGAGCATTAGGAACCTCCATTCTCCAAGCAGGGTCTCATCCCGTACCCAGTGACTGGCCACTCCAACACAGGTCATGGTTGAGAAAAACTCCATATGGAAGTCTGTTGGTATAGCGGAGGTGCAGGGTCTGAGCTGGGTAAAGGGGAGTATTGGATCTCCAATGTGGAAGATGATTCCCTGCTTCATCGATGGCTCCCTTATCACTAGCATGGGATCTGTCTTGAAAGGGGCACAGTAATCACTGGCTGTTGCGGTTTCATGTGGCAGAACATCTCTCTTGCTATCCGCCATCTTGAACTCGCCATTAGCTCCCTGTGCACTCACGGCCCTCAATAGGTTAGAAAGATCTTCATAATCACAGGACATCGGACACTCTAAGTCCTCAAGCAGTGCCCGTACCTGTACAGCAAAGTCCTCTTCCATGTGTAGGTAATAAGATTAAGATCTGCCTGAGAATTGTTTCACCCCCTAGTAGATTCAAGTAATAGACACTGCTCTGCCCAGTTAGCCCTCAAACCGGGTGGGGGGGAGGGTAGATGGTACTGTTAGATGGGCCGCAGCAGTCCTTCTTAGACGAGCTGAATTATGTCTTCTGCTTGATAAAGTCACTATGTAAGTGGTATCACCAGAATCAGGATTGACTCCTTGTAAGGCAGGCAAAGTTATAATGCCAAAAGCTGAAAATATAGTTAGTGAAAAACTCTACTTTTGCAAATAGAAAGCAGAGCTAAGTAGTTATGCGTCTGATCCTGTCTGCGGCTTGGTCACGCCTCCCCATTTTCCTGTAATTTAAATTTGAAATTAGTTGGTTTCCTGGTTTGTACCCCACTGCTATCAGGAGTGCATTCAATGGAATTCAGAACCCTGACTGGCCTACATTCTACACAGTGATTACTTGAGAAATTCTGGAGTCCAAATATGTGGCCATAGGTGTGTGCTTCTGGAGTGCAAAGAAATGCAAACTGCTTACAAAATGACAGTCTTAACTGCTTTCAAAAATATATTTTGCACACGGATGTTTTGCATTTTGTAATAAAAGCTACCCAAGTAAATTTAAATACTTAAAGGGACACTGATAGAGCATGCAATTTTAAGCAACTTTCTAATTTACTCCTATTATCAATTTTTCTTCGTTCTCTTGCTATCGTTAATTTAAAAAGAAGGAATCTAAGCTTTTTTGATTCAGAACTCTGGACAGCACTTTTTTATTGGTGGATGAATTTATCCACCAATCAGCAAGGACAACCCAGGTTGTTCACCAAAAATGGGCCGGCATCTAAACTTACATTCTTGCATTTCAAATAAAGATACCAAGAGAATAAAGAAAATTTGATAACAGGAGTAAATTAGAAAGTTACTTAAAATTTCATGCTCTATCTGAATCACGAAAAAATTTGGGTTCATTGAATATACTCATCCAAATTTTTACTTCGTCTTTTTCCTGGCACCCCAAAAATTGACACATTCTTATTTCTGCAGAAACTATGGCAGATGGCCACATGTGCTCCAGGGCCACTAATTGGGTATTACTGACCTATGTCATTAATTGTATAGCATGTATATGTATATTATATAGCATGAGTATGTCACACAAATGTCAAGATTTCCAACAGTGCATATGATAAGGGATCTGTGACCTGCAAATTGTATTCTGTATTACCATACATCACAGAAATGATTATTATCAGTGTATAGATTATCAGTAAGACCATCAGAAGGTGCAGTGTTCATTTTAACTGTATATATTCAGTCTATGTATAATAATATAGTAGTAGTTGTCTGGATAAGCATTGCAAGAGATAAAAGAGACAGACAGACAGACAGATAAATAGATCAAAAGATAGAACAATACTGTAGGTAGATACTGTTGATAGATAGATAGATTGATAGGTGATAGATAGATAGATAGATAGATAGATAGATAGATAGATAGATAGATAGATACTTTAGATAGATACTGTAGATAGATAGACAGACAGATAGACAGACAGACAGACAGACAGACATATAGATAGATAGATAGATAGATAGATAGATAGATGATAGATAGATAGATAGATAGATAGATAGATAGATAGATAGATAGATAGATAGACAGACAGGCCGGCAGACAGACAGAAAGATAGATAGATATAGATAGATAGATAGATAGATAGATAGATAGATGATAGATAGATAGATAGACAGACAGACAGGCAGACAGACAGACAGACAGACAGACAGACAGACAGATAGATAGATAGATAGATAGATAGATAGATAGATAGATAGATAGATAGATAGATAACCAGATAGATAGTGCACTTTTATTATTTTGTCATATACCAAAAAACGTATGTGCTTACAGACATTCATAAACAAGAAACATCTTTCTAAAAAGGGTAGTTAATATATGGAATAGCCTTCAAACAGAAGCAATTGGATAAATATGTTGAAGGCGCTAAGAATTCCGTAATATATGCATAAATATATTGTAACAATTCATTAAGCTATGATTCTGTGGTCAGTGTTGTCCATAAGTATACAGGTTCCTTATAGTGTCAGTATGCTATTCATATGTGTATAGAACAGTTTCATTATTAAATTAAATTTAAGAATTATTAGTATGTGTGCAATTAACACATTATAATGTTTTTCTTCAATGTGAAGAAGCCCTTAATCATTATACAGTGAATTAAAGGGATAGTCTAGAATTTGAATTATTTAAAAATATAGATAATCCATTTATTACCCATTCCCCAGTTTTGCATAACCACCATGGTTATATTAATATAACTTTAACCTCTGTGATTACCTTGTATCTAAGCCTCTGCAGATTGCTCCCTTATTTCAGTTCTTTTGACAGACTTGCTTTTTAGCCAATCAGTGCTGACTCCTATGTAACTCCATGTGAGCACAGTTTTCTATATGGCACACATGAACTAGCGCTATCTAGCTGTAAAAAATGTCAAATTGCACTGAGATAAGAGGTGGCCTTCAAGGGCTTAGAAAATAAGAACATGAGCCTACCTCGGTTTAGTTTTCAACAAAGAATACTAAGATAACAAAGCAAATTTGATGATAAAAGTAAATTGGAAAGTTGTTTAAAATTGCATGCCCTATCTAAATCATGAAAGTTTAATTTTGACTAGACTGTCCCTTAAAGCAGTGATTTTCAACCACTGTGGCGCGGCACACTAGTGAGAGATCGTCTGGTGTGCCGCTGTGAATTGATCCCTTCTTGCTTAAGTGCACTCCTGAAGCAGAACAGAAGCCGGTAGCTGCTGCTACCCTACGCACTCATCCAGACACGCAGGGACTCTCTCAACTCCCACACAGTTCTCCGGAGGGTCTGGGCTCCACTCCAGAGATTTCACTCGCCTCAACTGCACTACAAATGTTCCTATCAAGGAGATCTGAGCAAGAGAAGACCCATCAAGCCAGTGCGTGTTTGGGTGACGGCGCATGTATTTGAAGGCATCTGCTATCTGCTACGATAGACATGAGGACTACTGAGAGATCTAATAAAAAGATATACGACACTCTGGAGGGTCGGGGCTCCCCTCCAGTGGTCAAGCAAACAGCTGCAATCCTTTGTTCTTCTCCCCCCCCCACTGTTGCGGAGGCCTGTTAGTGCCGGGGGGGTCGACAGCTCACATATCACTGCGGCCTACTCTGAGGCCTAGGAGCCTACATTCACTTGTCCCCAAGCTTCCGAATGGGGTAACTGGCCAGGAGGTACATGTTACTTACCGGAGTCCAGATTGATAGTCGCCTTGAAGAATAGAGGAGAGTGGGCCGAAGTGGCGGGAACGGTCGCCATTTTTTTTCTGTGTCTGCGGAGGTCTTTTGATCAATTGCGGCCTACACAATCCAACAGTCGCAGTTTTACAGATCCATTTACCTCCCCTTCCTAGATTCTCAAGCTCATGGAGAATTGCCCTGGATATTAATTATATTGTTCCAGCATAGAGAAGACTTCTGCTTTAACTGGGTAAGACCATTCTGTATACCATCTTATGCATTTTATGCTATTTGCCCTCCTGGCTTAACTTTTGTAATTTTTCAGTTTACTCTCATCATTGCCTGATTGCCAAGCCCTGATGCTCTTTTGTGGGCCCCATATTTATGCTTAACCTACACTGATTGTGAAACTCTTATACTGGTGCCCCCAAGGCTTAGGGACTTTAACAGTAGGATCAGTTGGACCTAGTAGTTTCTGCTTTTGGGCTCAATACTTGTGCACTGCTTACTGCCATAACAAGGGGAACTTTTACTTGCATGGAACTACTGCATATCACCTACAAATTTATTTTCATCACTGGTACCCCCTAACAGCCTCAATACGTGGAACTTTTGATTGTTATTATTGTGCCTCTAGCTTTGGCAGTTGTAGTGACTGTCATGCTAATAAAGCTTAATTTAATTGAATAAATTGTTCATATATATATATATATATATATGCTGTATGTGATATACCTTTAAGGTATATCCCGCCTACCTTTCCTCCACCCTATATCAGGCACACCTGAACCATCATTCCTTGCCTGAAAATTGTTTTCTCTTTGCAGCTTATCTGATCGCATCCCTACTGCTGTGATTCTACTTTTGATAATACCTAACTTGCTTCAATTTCTTTCTCTCTGAACAGGAGTAGTAAGCTAGGATCTTTTGTTGTACACTTTACTTTCAAAGTTATTTTCTCATTCTACCGGAATTCTAATTTTTCTTCAAACTGAATCAAGGAGCACCGGATCTACTTGCAGCGTTCCGGAAGCCGCACTCACACTAACGCTGTATAACGGTCACAGAGGTAAAACCGCTCCCTTCAAACTTAAGGTAATATTTAATCCATTTACAAAGGATCTGTTCTTACCTTGTCACTCTCTGGAAAACATCCGCATTACCTTGCTGAATCTACCGGTTACTACCATAGTCTGTCTGTGCTGTATATATTTTATGTATGAGTGTGTGAGTGCGTGAAGTCATTTCTGAGAATTGCTACAACAAGAATCAACTACTGATGCTTTCACAAAGTGTATCAAAATACATATTACCTCTACCATTATTCTGAACTGTTTGCTTTATGTTCCTTACTTACATTGCAACAATTGTTTCTACTCAAATATTCCTTGCTTCTGTTTGGCATCTACGAAGTTTTCTATCAGTAAAAGTCTCACCAGTGATCTAACAGGTAGTTCAAATCATACTGCCTGTTTTATTCATTAAAAGAGCAACAAACCCTTAATTTAAGAACACTGCATAAGTTCCTGCATAAAACAGGACATCACATAATTTTCAGGCCACAGTGTTCTAAGGGTTTGTTACTGGTAAACAAAACTTTGTTATCATGGATGCAAATGAAATTAAAACTGAGTTCTCTAACATACAAAGAAAATTAGATTATCTTGCACAAGGTTTAACAGAAGTACAAGCAGATAATACCGCATTAAAAGCTATTGTTAAAGAATATATGACTCATAAAAGTACTGATGTACCTGAACCCCATATTCAATACCCTCAACCTTTCACTGGTAAAAGACATGAATTCAGAGATTTCAAGACTGCTTGTAAACTTCTTTTTACCATGAGACCCCGCACATATTATTCAGACCGCATCAGGGTTTGCACCACTATTTCATTTCTACAGGGAGAGCCTAGAACCTGGGCTAACAGGTTTTATGAAACTAATGACCCAATTTTGGATTCACTACAGGATTTCTTCCAAGCTATGTCTAATTTATATGAAGACACAGATACACAAATCACTGCAGAATCTAAACTACGCGCACTCAAACAGGGTAAGCGCACGGTGGAGGAGTACACAACTGAATTTCAAATGTGGGCAACAGACTCACTATGGAACCAAGTTAGCCTTAAGAATCAGTTTAGGCTGGGCCTATCTGAAAACCTTAAGGATGAACTGTCTCGCCAGGAAATGCCTGATACTCTTCCAGCACTTATAAAATTAAGCACATCCATAGATAGAAGACTCAGGGAACGGCGAGCAGAGAGATTCACTTCAGACACAATACCCAGACGCCAGGTTACCTATCCTACAACATCTGAGAAACATCAAGGTAGTGCAACCCCTATGGAGATAGGCACTATCAAGGGGCCACTAAGTAATGAGGAAAAAATGAGAAGAAGATTAGAAAACATGTTTATACTGTGGACAAAAGGAACATAACGTCTCAAGCTGTCCTTCATTACAAAGACAAAAGAAGGGTAAGAAAACAGGTTATCAAAACATATATCATATCTCAGATACAATGCAATTGACTTTACCTCTATCTTTGCAGTGGGATCAGGAAAATATACACTCCAAGGCATTGATTGACTCAGGTGCATCTGGGAACACGAAAGACATGTACGTTGGGTCTTAATGCGATTGAAGGAACACAAGTTATATGCCAAACATGAAAAGTGTTTATTTCATGTGAACAAAATCAAATTCCTGGGATACATAATAACTCCTAACAGGATCCAAATGGATCCAGATAAAGTTTCATCTGTACTAGAATGGCCTACACCAAAATCGGTTCGTGCACTACAACGTTTTATTGGCTTTGCCAATTACTATCGAAAGTTTATAAAAAAAAATTCTGATATAGTAAAGCCCTTAACTCAGTTGACTAGTAAGAAACAAAGATATAAATGGACCGAACAGGCCCAATTAGCTTTTGACTACTTAAAGGGGCAATTTTCCAAAGCCCCCATTTTACACATGCCAGATCCTGAGCTGCAATATGTGTTAGAGGTAGATGCCTCAAGTTCAGGTATAGGAGCAGTTCTATCTCAACAAATAGACAACAAATCAGAATTATTTCCTGTAGCTTATTATTCAAGAAGATTCACACCTGCAGAAAATAATTATAGTATAGGAGATAAAGAACTCCTTGCTATCAAAGTATCCCTCGAACAATGGAGGCATTTACTGGAAGGTACACAAAAACCATTTAAAATCTTCACAGATCATAAGAATCTGGAATATTTGAAGAAAAGTAAAACTCTAACTTCCAGACAAGTAAGATGGTCTTTATTCTTAGATAGGTTCAATTTCTTGATCACTTACCGACCAGGAAGTCTGAATACCAAGGCTGATGCATTATCCAGAGTACAGGAAATGACACCTCAAGAGACCCTGACTCCAATAGTACCAATCGAAAAATTTATTGGAGCCCTAACACCTCTAGAGGAAGAGATTAAAAGGGCACAAGTAAAAGAAACCAATACACCTAAATCCTGTCACAAAAACTTAAATACTGGTTTAATAAACCATAAAAATCAATTGTATATACCCTATTCATTAAGAAAACAAATATTGAAACACACTCATGACGAACCTTTATCCGGTCATACCGGAATACAAAAAAACATTGAAAAAACAAGAAGAAACTTTTGGTGGCCCCAAATGAATCAAACCATTCAAGATTATGTCAATTCCTGTGACATTTGTGCTAGAAATAAAATAGATCATAAAGGGCCCATCGGATTGTTGACCCCATTGCCAGTTCCGGATAAACCCTGGCCCATGATCTCGATGGACTTTATTGTAGAGCTACCAAAATCAAGGAACTTTAACACTATATTAGTTGTCATAGATCATCTAACAAAGTTGGGACATTTTATACCCCTAAAAAGGTTACCTTCAGCTTTTACTACAGCTAATGTTTTTCTTAACCACATAGTGAAACTTCATGGACTACCCACTGATATTATAACAGATAGAGGTACACAATTTACCTCATCTTTCTGGAGATCATTATGCAAATTATTAAAAATTACACCAAGATACTCAACAGCTTTCCATCCCCAAACCAATGGGATGACTGAGAAACTAAACCAAACATTAGAACAATATCTTCGTTGTTACATTTCCCATTTGCAAGATGATTGGATAGATTATTTATCAATGGCGGAATTCTCTTACAACAATTCAGTATCATCCTCAACAAAAATGACACCGTTCTATGTAACCTATGGCTATCATCCAACAACTTTGACACTATCTAAAACTGACGTAAACTCACCAGCTGCTAAAGACTATTCTTTACAACTAGAAGCAAGACTAGCCCTAGTCAAAAAACATTTATCTGACGCAAAGAATTACCAGAAAGCTTATTATGATAAACGTCACAGACCCAGTCCAGTCTATAAAATGGGTGACAAAGTGTTACTATCTGTAAAGAATCTAAAACTACATGTACCCTCTAAGAAATTGGCGAACCAATACATTGGACCTTTTGTAATCAATAAAATTTTGAACCCTATGACAGTATGTTTAACTCTTCCTGCAGCTTATAGGATTCATCCCACTATACATGTATCTCTGATTAAACCTTATACTTCTACTGCACAATCCAGTCTTCAGACTCCAACTGCGTTACAAATAGATGACCACGATGAATTTGAGGTGGAACATATTCTAGATTCTAGGATCAAGAATCATCACTTAGAGTACTTGTTAAAATGGAAAGGTTTTGGTCCTGAGGACAATTCTTGGCATCGTAGCACTGACATTTCTGCTCCCCGTTTAATTAGATCTTTTCATCGCAGGTATCCTTTGAAGCCATCCCTCTCGTCAATTGGGGGACCCCTTAGCGGGGGGAGTGTGTGATATACCTTTAAGGTATATCCCGCCTACCTTTCCTCCACCCTATATCAGGCACACCTGAACCATCATTCCTTGCCTGAAAATTGTTTTCTCTTTGCAGCTTATCTGATCGCATCCCTACTGCTGTGATTCTACTTTTGATAATACCTAACTTGCTTCAATTTCTTTCTCTCTGAACAGGAGTAGTAAGCTAGGATCTTTTGTTGTACACTTTACTTTCAAAGTTATTTTCTCATTCTACCGGAATTCTAATTTTTCTTCAAACTGAATCAAGGAGCACCGGATCTACTTGCAGCGTTCCGGAAGCCGCACTCACACTAACGCTGTATACCGGTCACAGAGGTAAAACCGCTCCCTTCAAACTTAAGGTAATATTTAATCCATTTACAAAGGATCTGTTCTTACCTTGTCACTCTCTGGAAAACATCCGCATTACCTTGCTGAATCTACCGGTTACTACAATAGTCTGTCTGTGCTGTATATATTTTATGTATGAGTGTGTGAGTGCGTGAAGTCATTTCTGAGAATTGCTACAACAAGAATCAACTACTGATGCTTTCACAAAGTGTATCAAAATACATATTACCTCTACCATTATTCTGAACTGTTTGCTTTATGTTCCTTACTTACATTGCAACAATTGTTTCTACTCAAATATTCCTTGCTTCTGTTTGGCATCTACGAAGTTTTCTATCAGTAAAAGTCTCACCAGTGATCTAACAGGTAGTTCAAATCATACTGCCTGTTTTATTCATTAAAAGAGCAACAAACCCTTAATTTAAGAACACTGCATAAGTTCCTGCATTAAACAGGACATCACACTGTATTAGGCTACAATGTTTGATTTTGTAAAATTTTGGGATGGTGGTGTGCCGCAGGATTTTTTAATGTAAAAAAATGTGCCATGGCAAAAAAAAGGTTGAAAATCACTGCCCTAAAGTATATTAATATTATATATATATATAAACCCTGCATCATCATGTATTATATGCAATTAAAAGGAAATGTTATACTTTATTATGCAAAATAGTTGTACAGTATTTGCTCTTTGTCATTATTATTATAGTATTGTATATTATTAGTAAAAACAACTTCATTTACAATTTCTATATAGTATATTGTGATCATTTGATTGGTAGACATAAGAATATAGTTTTATATGATTGCTAAGTGACAAATGATATGGATGATAAAATAAGGCCTTTAGAATCAATGTGCATTGTTTTAATGACCCAAGCCATTGCAAGTTTTGTGTGATGTCACCATTGTCACTTCAGAGGGCAATTTTCTTGTTTTTGTCCCTAAAGGTTCCAATTATTCAATTACAATCTAATTGCTTCTAAACTGGTTTGTCATTGTGTTAAATTAACTAAGAGATCTCAAGGGTACTGTGAGCCCTCTTGTAAGACAGTAGCAGTTCTTGGATTCCCCTTGGGCTCTTAAATTACAAGTGGAAACTCTGTAACAGATAAACAACAAATATGTTGTTCAAAAAGCAGTGGCACTGGGCTTCCCTATATACACATAATATTAATGTGAAATCAAAGTCAAATTTTCTTTATTTCATTGAAAAGAAGATATTTTAAAACATATTGGCCAGATTACGAGTGGAGAACAAACTTTTGCGTCCGAGGAATGAGGACTATATTGCCAGGGTTTGCACTGGTCAGGCTTATCACACGTATTACGAGTTGAAAGTAAATGCGATCGATTGAGCACAATCGTGATTTATGCTACAATGATTACTGTGACTTTAGAGCACTGGTTAACTGTTTTGCAAAGCTAAAAAGTTGCACAAAACACATAAAAAAATACATTATACTCATAATAACACTATCTAATAAAAATTATTCACAAAAAATATTGCACACAAAAGTTATAAGGGTTCAAAGATAGGAGGTCACAGGTGTTAGAAAAAAAATGCAGCCAAAGGGCTTTAATGTAGAGATACATACATATACATGTCTAAATATGTACAGTGTACACTTATAAACAAATAAATACATATGTGCACAAGTTTAAGACATATACAGTAGCCCACAAAAGTGAGTACACCCCTCAAATTTTTGTAAATATTTTATTATATCTTTTCATGTGACAACACTGAAGAAATGACACTTTGCTACAATGTAAAGTATTGAGTGTACAACCTGTATAACAGTGTAAATTTGCTGTCCCCTCAAAATAACACACAGCCAGGGGCAAAACTACAGGGGGTGCAGAAGTCGCAGGTGCGACTGGGCCCCTGAGGGTGGGGGCCCAGCTTTAAAAAAAAAAAATTATTTTATTTTTTTTTATAATTTTTTTTAAATAAAAAACGTTAACCTACCACTGCCTGCACTGATATCATGTGAGTGTGACATGACTACAGGGGTTAGTGTTTCTGTTTTACCCATTGGTGTTTATGTTTGTGTGTATGGTGTGTGTATGTATGTGACTATGTGTGTATTTATGCATGTATGTATGTGTGTATGTTTGTGGAACCAGCAAATTACAGACCTTGTTACTACAGCATTGGTGGGGTAGGGGGTGAACAGTGTCATTATACAGTACCACTATATACAGTATGGGGGGTGGACCATGTCACTGACTACTGTGGTCACTTTATAAAGTACTGGGCGGGTAGGGTCAGGCCAGCCATCTCACCGGCAGATTACAGACTGTGTCACTTACTATATACAGTTCTGGGGGGTTAAATAGTGTCACTATATATATATATATATATATATATATATATATATATATATATATATACAGTAATAGGGGGTCAGACCATCTCACAGACTGTGGGCACAGGGTACCTCCTTTTGCAGACATGTAATCTGATTCACATTTTTTTTCTGTGTTAAATTTAAAAAAAAAAAATGTATTAAATTCACCTTTTTTGGGAGGGGGGAGGGGCGGTGGGGGGGCCCCTTCTTAGATTCTTGCACCTGGGCCCTGTGGTTTCTAGTTACGCCTCTGCACACAGCCATTAATGACTAAACCATGGGCAACAAAAGTGAGTACACCCTAAAGTGGAAATGTCCAAATTGGGCCCAATTAGACATTTTCCCTCCTCGGTGTCATGTGACTCGTTAGTGTTACAAGGTCTCAGATGTGAATTGGGAGCAGGTGTGTTAAATGTAGTGTTATCGCTCTCACACTCTCTTATACTAGTCATTAGAAGTTCAACATGGCACCTCATGGCAAAGAACTCTCTGAGGAGCTGAAAAAAAGAATTGTTGCTCTACATGGCCCAGGCTATAAGAAGATTGCCAAGACCCTGAAACTGAGCTGCAGCATGGTGGGCAAGACCATACAGCAGTTTCACAGGACAGGTTCCACTCAGAACAGGTCTCGCCATGGTCGACCAAAGGAGTCGAGTGCACGTGCTCAGCATCATATCCAGAGGTTGTCTTTGGGAAGTAGACGTATGAGTGCTGCCAGCATTGCTGCAGAGGTTGAAGGGGTGGGGGTCAGCCTGTTAGTGCTCAGACCATACGCCACACACTGCATCAAATTGGTCTGCATGGCTGTTGTCCCAGAAGGAAGCCTCTTCTAAAGATGATGCACAAGAAAGCCCGCAAACAGTTTTCTGAAGACAAGCAGACTAAGGACATGGATTACTGGAACCAAGATAAACTTATTTGGTTCAGATGGTGTCAAGCGTGTGTGGCAGCAACCAGGTGAGGAGTACAAAGACAAGTGTGTCTAGCCTACAGTCAAGCATGGTGGTGGGAGTGTCATGGTCTGGGCCTGCATGAGTGTTGTCGGCACTGGGGAGCTACAGTTCATTGAGGGAACCATGAATGCCAACATGTACTGTGACATACTGAAGCAGAGCATGATCCCTTCCCTTTAGAGACTGGGCCGTAGGGCAGTATTCCAACATGATAACGACCCCAAACAAACCTCCAAGACGACCACTGCCTTGCTAAAGAAGCTGAGGGTAAAGGTGATGGACTGGCCAAGCATTTCTCCAGACCTAAACCCTATTGAGCATCTGTGGGGCATCTTCAAATGGAAGGTGGGGGAGTGCAAGGTCTCTAACATCCACCAGCTCTGTGATGTCATCATGGAGGAGTGGAAGAGGACTCCAGTAGTAACATTTGAAGCTCTGGTGAACTCCATGCCCAAGAGAGTTAAGGCAGTGCCATGACACTCCCACCACCATGCTTGACTGTAGGCAAGACACACTTGTCTTTGTACTCCTCACCTGGTTGCTGCCACACACGATTTACACCATCTGAACCAAAAAGGTTTATCTTGGTCTCATCGGACCACAGGACATGGTTCCAGTAATCCATGTCCTTAGTCTGCTTGTCTTCAGCAAACTGTTTGCGGGCTTTCTTGTGCATCATCTTTAGAAGAGGCTTCCTTCTGGGACGACAGCCATGCAGACCAATTGATGCAGTGTGTGGCATGTGGTCTGAGCACTGACAGGCTGACTCCCCATCCCTTCAACCTCTGCTGCAATGCTGGCAGCACTCATACATCTATTTCCCAAAGACAACCTCTGGATATGACGCTGAGCATGTGCGCTCAACTTCTTTGGTTGACCATGGTGAGGCTTGTTCTGAGTGGAACCTGTCCTGTGAAACTGCTGTATGGTCTTGCCCACTGTGCTGTAGCTCAGTTTCAGGGTCTTGGCAATCTTCTTATAGCCTAGGCCATCTTTATGTAGAGCAACAATTCTTTTTTTTTCAGACCCTCAGCGAGTTCTTTGCCATGAGGTGCCATGTTGAACTTCAAGTGACTAATATGAGAGAGTGTGAGACCGATAACACCAAATTTAACACACCTGCTCCTCATTCACACCTGAGACCTTGTAACACTAATGAGTCACATGACACCGGGGAGGGAAAATGGCTAATTGGGCCCAATTTGGACATTTCCACTTAGGGGTGTACTCACTTTTGTTGACAACGGTTTAGACATTAAAGGCTGTGTGTTGAGTTATTTTGAGGGGACAGCAAATTTACAGTGTTATACAGACTTTACATTGTAGCAAAGTGTAATTTCTTCAGTGTTTTCACATGAAAAGATATAATAAAATATTTACAAAAATGTGAGTGGTGTACTCACTTTTGTTGGATATATATATATAGCCCTTTGCCGTTAAGTAGATGAAAACATGTAAAGGCATATTTATGCAATATTCATTTTTAATACAGGTTTTAACTATGTATTTACAGTAAATATTTCACATTCTACTGTTCTGCACATAGTGGAAAATGTTCTATGTATTTATAAATAGATATTCCTATATATATCTGTATATACAGTGGGGCAAAAAAAGTATTTAGTCAGCCACCAATTGTGCAAGTTCTCCCACTTAAGAAGATGAGCGAGGCCTGTCATTTTCATCATAGGTATACCTCAACTATGAGAGACAAAATGTGGAAACAAATCCAGACAATCACATTGTCTGATTTGGAAAGAATTTATTTGCAAATTATGGTGGAAAATAAGTATTTGGTCAATATTAAAAGTTCATCTCAATACTTTGTTATATATCATTTGTTGGCAATGACAGAGGTCAAACGTTTTCTGTAAGTCTTCACAAGGTTGTCACACACTGTTGCTGGTATGTTGGCCCATTCCTGCATGCAGATCTCCTCTAGAGCAGTGATGTTTTTGGGCTGTCGCTGGGCAACACGAACTTTCAACTCCCTCCAAAGGTTTTCTATGGGGTTGAGATCTGGAGACTGGCTAGGCCACTCCAGGACCTTGAAATGCTTCTTACGAAGCCACTCCTTCATTGCCCGGGCAGTGTGTTTGGGATCATTGTCATGCTGAAAGACCCAGCCACGTTTCATCTTCAATGCCCTTGCTGATGGAAGGAGGTTTGCACTCAAAATCTCTCGATACATGGCCCCATTTATTCTTTCATGTACACAGATCAGTCGTCCTGTTCCCTTTGCAGAGAAACAGCCCCAAAGCATGATGTTGCCACCCCCATGCTTCACAGTAGGTATGGTGTTCTTCGGTTGCAACTCAGCATTCTCTCTCCTCCAAACACGACGAGTTGTGTTTCTACCAAACAGTTCTACTTTGGTTTCATATGACCATATGCCATTCTCCCAATCCACTTCTGGATCATCCAAATGCTCTCTAGCATACTTCAGACGGGGCCCGGACATGTACTGGCTTAAGCAGGGGGACACGTCTGACACTGCAGGATCTGAGTCCCTGGCGGCGTAGTGTGTTACTGATGGTAGCCTTTGTTACGTTGGTCCCAGCTCTCTGCAGGTTATTCACCAGGTCCCCCCGTGTGGTTCTGGGATGTTTGATCACCGTTCTTGTGATCATTTTCTTGCGTGGAGCCCCAGATCGAAGGAGATTATCAGTGGTCTTGTATGTCTTCCATTTTCTAATTATTGCTCCCACAGTTGATTTCTTCACACCAAGCTGCTTGCCTATTGCAGATTCAGTCTTCCCAGCCTGGTGCAGGTCTACAATTTTGTTTCTGGTGTCCTTCGACAGCTCTTTGGTCTTCACCATAGTGGAGTTTGGAGTGTGACCGTTTGAGGTTGTGGACAGGTGTCTTTTATACTGATAACAAGTTCAAACAGGTGCCATTAATACAGGTAATGAGTGGAGGACCGAGGAGCCTCTTAAAGAAGAAGATACAGCTTCTGTACTGGGTTCCACTGATGCACATGCCATAACTAAATCACATATATAACACAAAAATAAGAACAAATCAGACAGTAGCACTACTCTTTCCTCTACATATATTCAATATGAAACTAAATCATGTAGACAGAGAAAAGCTACAAAGTAACAACAGGAGAGGAAAGGAATAAGCTAGAAGCAGAATGTGGTAGTATGTGCAGAGCTCCCAACCATACCAAATATTGCTTGTTGGACCCAGTTTGGGATCTATGTCCCGTTGGATTTTTAACTGCACACCCTTTTTCAATAAATGTCAAGATTCAACTTCTTGACTCCACCCCTGAGCAGTTATGACTCCACCTATGAGTTACCTTGACTCCACCCCAGTCTCCAACTTCCAGATAAAAGTCAGAAAATATTAGGAGGTATGTAAGTAGGTTGTAGTTGTGGAAACATAGAAGAGCAGCAAGGGATGGGAATGGTGGCCAGAGAACAAACATCAGTGTGTTTTAGGTCATGAATAAAGAGAAATTCAGGCTGGCACTATGTTTGTATGTCAAATGATAGGAGTAATTTTGAAAATACTTAAGACTCAAGAGAATTTGTACTACAGAATTATCATTTAAAAAAGGAAGTGGATGATCTGGGAAAAAATACTTTTAGCGAGAGGGTATTCCAAAAAATGACTTGGAAGAGCTTATCATAAGACTTTGAAAATGCCTTGACACAAATTTCTGAAACCTTAAACTAAACACAGGAATGATGAAATTTGGTTCATTTCCACATACACTACATTAAGTGGTCTTGAAGATTTAAAAAAAAAAAAAAAACATTGACCAATTTTACTTTCAGATAGTGATTTAAGTTCTGTGTTACCAAAACCCACAGCTTTCACATACAGAAGAGCAAGGAACTTGAAAGATATGTTAGTGGGTCTTTTTGATAGTCATTCTAAAAGAGCACCTATCTTTCAAGGATCTATTTAATGAGGTAGATGTAAAATATATACATAAATGCAAATAAACAAATATGTTACTGATAGAATTGAGATGAAGCACAATATTAAAAATGTGGTGTACTGTATTAGTTGTGAATGCTACATTTGTTTTTACATAGATATGACCACTAGAAACTTGGGAATACAGATCACTGAGCAACTCTCAAATTTCAGAAACGTTAAAAAAAGAGGTAGAAAAAGGTAGCAAAATAACTTACGGCTAGATTACGAGTTTTGCGTTATGAGTGAAAAAGCTTCATAACGCTGCTTTTTCACTACCGCTGGTATTACAGGTGTTGTAGGTATAGCTGTACGGCACACCTTTTTGGCCGTAACGCAACGTAACTACCTCCTTTCAAAAAGTCCTTTTTCAATGGGACTTCCATAGCACCGGTATTAAGAGTTTGCTTGTCCTGCCAAAAAGTGAGCGGTACAGCCCATAACTACAAGATCTGGATGAAGACTTCTGCCCACCTAGAGGACGACTTATTGCCGTTTGAATGAAGACTTCTCCCGGCTTCATTGAGGACTTCTTGCCGCTTGGATGAAGACTTCTCCCGGCTGGATGAGGATGGATGTCTGGTCTTCAAAAACTGTAAGTGGATCTTCGGGGGTTTGTGTTAGGTTTTTTTAAGGGTTTATTGGGTGGGTTTTATTTTTAGATTAGGGACTTTGGGCACTGTAAAAGAGCTAAATGCCCTTTTCAGGGCAATGCCCATACAAATGCCCTTTTCAGGGCAATGGGGAGCTTAAGTTTTTTAGGTAGGTTTTTATTTGGGGGGGGTTGGTTGTGTGGGTGGTGAGTTTTACTGTTGGGGGGATGTTTGTATTTTTTTATAGGTAAAAGAGCTGATTTCTTTGGGGCAATGCCCCGCAAAAGGCCCTTTTAAGGGCTATTGGCAGTTTAGTGTAAGCTAGGGGTTTTTTTTTATTTTGGGAGGGCTTTTTTATTTTGATAGGGCTATTAGATTAGGTGTAATTAGTTTAAATATTTGATCATTTCTTTTTTATTTTGTGTAATTTAGTGTTTATTATTTTTTGTAATTTAGATAATTGTATTTTTTTAATTGAATTTATTTAATTTTAGTGTAATGTTAGGTTTAACTGTAAAACAGGTTAGGTTTTATTTTACAGGTAAATTTGTATTTATTTTAACTAGGTAGTTAGTAAATAGTTAATAACTATTTACTAACTAATCAACCTAGTTAAAATAAATACAAACTTACCTGTGAAATAAAAATAAAACCTAAGATAGCTACAATGTAACTATTAGTTATATTGTAGCTAGCTTAGGGTTTATTTTACAGGTAAGTATTTAGTCTTAAATAGGTATTATTTAGGTAATAATAGTAAGTTTTATTTAGATTTATTTTAATTATATTAAAGTTAGGGGTGTTAGGGTTAGACTTAGGGTTAGGTTTAGGGGTTAATATATTTATTTAGTGTTAGTGATGTGGGAGGCCAGAGGTTTAGGGGTTAATAACTTTAGTATATTGGCAGAGGCAACGTTGGGGTGGCAGATTGGAGTTAATAAATTTATGTAGGTGGTGGCGACATTGGGGGTGGTAGATTAGGGGTTAATAAGTGTAGGTAGGTGGCGGCGACATTGGGGATGGCAGATTAGGGGTTAATAAGTATAATGTAGGTGTCTGCAATGTCAGGGGCAGCAGATTAGGGGTGTTTAGTCTCAAGGTTTATTTTAGGGTGTTAGGTGTAAACATACATTTTCTTTCCCCATAGACATCCATGGGGCTGTGTTACGGAGTTTTACGCTCCGTGATTGCAGGTGTTAGGCTTTTTTTTAGCCGGCTCTCCCCATTGATGTCTATGGGGAAATTGTGCACGAGCACGTCAAAGCAGCGCTGGTATTTGTGTGCGGTATGGAGCTCAACGCAGCCATATCACCCGCAAACGCTGGGTTTTTGCAAACCTGTAATAGCAGCGCTATTAAAGGTGAGCGGTGACAATAACTTGCAAGCTATTACCGAGCCACTCATAACGCAAAACTCGTAATCTAGCTGTTTATTTGCAAGTATTTTTTTGGAAACACATGAGGACAAAAATAAAACCTTCAAATGTTGGGGTGTTGAACAAATGAAATGTAATCTAAAAGGAGATGATACTTAAAAGATATTGCTCCAGAATGAAACAAGATGGACCTCCCTGATAAATGCAGCCTACCCAAAATGGTATGAACGAATATAATAATTATTGGGTGTATCTCAATTAAGTATAGGCTCTATGTAGAGATATATATTTAACGTCTAATATTTAAAAATAATAGATGTAACTAATAGGTGGCAAACTGTGAAAATGCACTTTATTTTTAAAGTGACACCTCTAATAGTAAGATGCTTAAAGGGACACTGAACCCAATTGTTTTCTTTCATGATTCAGATAGAGCATGCAATTTTAAGCATCTTTCTAATTTACTCTTATTATCAATTTTTCTTCGTTCTCTTGCTATCTTGATTTGAAAAAGAAGACATCTAAGCTTTTTTTGGTTCAGACTCTGGATCGCACTTTTTTATTGGTGGATGAATTTATCCACCAATCAGCAAGAACAACCTAGGTTGTTCACAAAAAATGGGCCGGCATCTAAACTTACATTCTTGCATTTCAAATAAAGATACCAAGAGAATGAAGAAAATTTGATAATAGGAGTAATTTAGAAAGTTGCTTAAAATGTCATGCTCTATCTGAATCATGAAAGAAAAAATTTGGGTTCAGTGTCCCTTTAATAAAAGTGAATAAACTGATATCACTACAGTTCCAGTTATCGACATAGGAAACACACGCTGACATTTTGAAATTTCAAGAATACATTTTTGACTGCAAAATTAGGGACAATTATCAATACTCCTAATCAGTTAGATCTGATCACCTAGTGTTAGCTCTGCGAAAATATCTCTTTGCTGGTTACATTGTATTGCCCACGTAACTATAGCGATGTTTACATATGGGGGGGTAGTTATCAACGTGTCAACTTTCCTGCCTTCGCCGGCCCAATACGCCCGCCTAAGCTCGCCTACCTTCGCCGCCGCGGACCTGAAAAAATACGCCTAAGTTATCAAAAAAAGCTGTCAAAAAGCCGCGGGGCGATGAGCAGCGGACTGTGAGAGTTATCACTCATCCGATCTCGCTGCTCTCGGCTGTTTGACAGCTTTCTTGCTAGCCTGTCACTAAGCACTCACACTAAACTACACTGTTCTACCCCCTATACCGGCGCCCCCGGAGCCCCCCGCAACTAAATAAAGTTACTAACCCCTAAACCGCCGCTCCTAGACCCTGCCCCAACTCTGATAAATGTATTAACCCCTAAACCGCCGCTCCTAGACCCTGCCGCAAGTCTTATAAATGTATTAACCCCTAAACCGCCGCTCCTAGACCCCGCCGCAAGTCTTATAAATGTATTAACCCTTAAACCGCCGCTCCCGGACACCGCTGCCACCTACATTATACCTAGTAATCCCTATCCTGCCCCCCCTATACCGTCGCCCTCTATAATAAAGTTATTAACCCCTATCCTGCTGATCCCGCACCTCGCCGCAAATAAAAAAATAGTTTAACCCCTAAACCGCCGCTCCCTGAACCCGCCGCAACCTATATTAAATTTATTAACCCCTATCCTGCCCCCCCTACACCGTCGCCACCTATAATAAATTTATTAACCCCTATCCTGCCCCCCACTACACCGCCGCCACTGTAATAAAATTATTAACCCCTAAACCTAAGTCTAACACTAACCCTAACACCCCCCTAACTTAAATATTAATTAAATAAATCTAAATAATATTTCTATTATTAACTAAGTTAATCCTATTTAAAACTAAATACTTACCTATAAAATAAACCCTAATATAGCTACAATATAAATAATTATATTGTAGCTATCTTAGGATTTATTTTTATTTTACAGGTACCTTTCAATTTATTTTAACTAGGTACAATAGCTATTAAATAGTTATTAACTATTTAATAGCTTACCTAGCTAAAATAAAGAGAAATTTACCTGTAAAATAAAAACTAACCTAAGTTACAATTAAACCTAACACTACACTATCATTAAATAAATTAAATAAACTACCTACAAATAACTACAATTAAATACAATTACATAAACTAACTAAAGTACAAAAAATAAAAAAAGCTAAGTTACAAAAAATAAAAAAAATAAGCTACAAACATTTAAAAACATATTACAACAATTTTAAGCTACTTACACCTAATCTAAGCCCCCTAATAAAATAACAAACCCCCCCAAAATAAAAAAATGCCCTACCCTATTCTACATTAAAAAAGTTCAAAGCTCTTTTACCTTACCAGCCCTTAAAATCTTCCATCCGGGCGAGGTCATCTTCCAAGAGGCGCTGAAGAAGTCTTCTATCCGGGCGAGGTCATCTTCGAAGCCGGGTCTTGAATCTTCATCCCGCCGACGCGGAACATCCTTCTTTCCCGACGAACTACCGACGAATGAAGGCTCCATCAGCCAATCAGATTTTTCCTACCTTAATTCCGATTGGCTGATAGAATCCTATCAGCCAATCGGAATTGAAGGGACGCCATCTTGGATGACGTCCCTTAAAGGAGCCTTCATTCGTCGGTAGTTCGTCGGGAAAGAAGGATGTTCCGCGTCGGCAGGATGAAGATTCAAGACCCGGCTTCGAAGATGACCTCGCCCGGATAGAAGACTTCTTCAGCGCCTCTTGGAAGATGACCTCGCCCGGATGGAAGATTTCTTCAGTGCCGCTTGGAGGATCACTTCATCGGATGGAAGATTTCTTCAGCGACCCTTGGAGGATAACTTCTGCCGGTCCGGATGTCCTCTTCAGTTCCATCGGTGGCTCGGCTGAGTGAAGACAACTAAAGGTAGGATGATCTTCAGGGGATTAGTGTTAGGTTATTTTAAGGGGGTTTGGGTTAGATTAGGGGTATGTGGGTGGTGGGTTTTAATGTTGGGGGGGGTTGTATTTTTCTTTTACAGGCAAAAGAGCTCAACTCTTTGGGGCATGCCCCCACAAAAGGCCCTTTTAAGGGCTGGTAAGGTAAAAGAGCTTTGAACTTTTTTAATGTAGAATAGGGTAGGGCATTTTTTTTTATTTTGGGGGGTTTGTTATTTTATTAGGGGGTTTAGGTTAGGTGTAAGTAGCTTAAAATTGTTGTAATATGTTTTTAAATGTTTGTAACTTATTTTTTTTATTTTTTGTAACTTAGCTTTTTTTATTTTTTGTACTTTAGTTAGTTTATGTAATTGTATTTAATTGTAGTTATTTGTAGGTAGTTTATTTAATTTATTTAATGATAGTGTAGTGTTAGGTTTAATTGTAACTTAGGTTAGGATTTATTTTACAGGTAATTTTGTATTTTTTTAGCTAGGTAGTTATTAAATAGTTAATAACTATTTAATAACTATTCTAACTAGCTAAAATAAATACAAAGTTACCTGTAAAATAAATATAAATCCTAAGATAGCTACAATGTAATTATTAATTATATTGTAGCTATATTAGGGTTTATTTTACAGGTAAGTATTTAGTTTTAAATAGGAATAATTTATTAAAGTATAGTGTAGTGTTAGGTGTAATTGTAACTTAGGTTAGTTTTTATTTCACAGGTAAATTTCTCTTTATTTTAGCTAGGTAAGCTATTAAATAGTTAATAACTATTTAATAGCTATTGTACCTAGTTAAAATAAATTGAAAGGTACCTGTAAAATAAAAATAAATCCTAAGATAGCTAGAATATAATTATTATTTATATTGTAGCTATATTAGGGTTTATTTTAAAGGTAAGTATTTAGCTTTAAATAGGATTCATTTAGTTCATAATAGAAATATGATTTAGATTTATTTAATTAATATTTAAGTTAGGGGGTGTTAGGGTTAGTGTTAGACTTAGGTTTAGGGGTTAATAATTTTATTACAGTGGCGGCGGTGTAGTGGGGGGCAGGATAGGGGTTAATAAATTTATTATAGGTTGCGACGGTGTAGAAGGGGGCAGATTAGGGGTTAATAAATTTATTATAGGTGGCGACGGTGTAGAAGGGGGCAGGATAGGGGTTAATACATTTATTATAGGTGGCGACGGTGTAGGAGGGCAGGATAGGGGTTAATAAATTTAATATAGGTTGCGGTGTCCGGGAGCGGCGGTTTAGGGGTTAAACTATTTATTTAGTTGCGGCGAGGTGCGGGATCGGCAGGATAGGGGTTAATAAATGTATTATAGAGGGCAGCGGTATAGGGGGGGCAGGATAGGGGTTACTAGGTATAATGTAGTTGGCGGTGGGCTCCGGGAGCGGCGGTTTAGGGGTTAATATGTATAGAGTAGCTTGCGGTGGGCTCCGGGAGCGGCGGTTTAGGGGTTAAGATATTTATTATAGTGTCGGTGGGCTCCGGGAGCGGCGGTTTTAGGGGGTAATAACTTTATTTAGTTGCGGCGGTGTAGGGGGGACAGATTAGTGGTGTTTAGATTTGGGGTACATGTTAGGGTGTTAGGTGCAGACAGCTCCCATAGGAATGAATGGGATGTCTGTCAGCAGCGAACTTGTACTTTCGCTATGGTCAGACTCCCATTGATTCCTATGGGATCCGCCGCCTCCAGGCTGGCGGTTTGAAAACCAGGTACGCTGGGCCGTAAAAGTGCTGAGCGTACCTGCTAGTTTTTTGATAACTAGCAAAAGTAGTGAGATTGTGCCGTACTTGTGTGCGGAACATCTGGAGTGTCGGACAGAGTCCGGCGGATCGAAGTTTACGTCACAAAATTCTACTTTTGCCGGTCTGTAGCCTTTGATAACTAAGGTGAATCAGCCTCGCCACAAATACGCTGCGGAATTCCAGCGTATTTGAGGTTGATGGCTTGATAACTACCCCCCATGATGTAATTTACGTCACTTCTGGCAATGCCCACTAAATATGAATTTCCTGGGAGGATATTGGTAAGATAATTTTGATGAGCAATATAAAAATATAATCATTACAATCATTTAAATATATATTTGATCACCTAATCTGTAGTTAAGGTGCAGTGATCCTTTCCACTAGCCAGATGAGGATCAGCTAGAAGGGGTGAGATCCTCTTAAGGATTGGGCAGGCCCAAACAGATGGGCGGAGTCTCAGGTTTAAATACCGGCATGTCAGGCCGAGTAATTTCTTTGTTCAGCATTGATAAAGGCCTGTGTGGAGCGAAATCCCCCTAACTGATGCCGAAGTTCCTGTTATTGGCCAAGAATACTTGGGGGGGGGGGGGGGTGATACTCTGTTAGCAGTTAATTTTGTGGTGTGTCCCTCCTATATAGTATATATATATTTTTTGTATTTACTTTTTATTTTATTTTATTTTGATTCAAAGTTAAGGTTTAACTCTTACAAATAGGAGTTGTGCACCTAAACCCTTTTTCCAACTACTTTTCTTTTACTTTCTTTCTTTGCCTTACTTTTTCTTTGTATAACAACTTTTTTAGGTCATGTAATAGGCTAGCCTAATAAACCTCTAGTCACTAATGGTGCCAAATGATACTAAAGATAATGCCTCAAAAAATAGTATCATGATCACACATTCAGTTACAAATTACTGCATATACCACTCAAATGTACATTTGGTACAAAAACACTTGCTTAAAGAGACAGGAAACCCAATTGTATTCTTCCATAATTCAGATAGAGCAAACAATTTTAAACAACTTCCCCTTTAACTTCTATAATCTAATTTGCTTCATTTTCTTGGTTTCCTTTGTTGAAAAGCACACTAAGCTTAGGAGCAGCAATGCACTACAGGCAGCTAGCTGTTGATTGGTGGGTGCACATATATATATGATTTGTTCAGCTAGCTCCCATTAGTTCATTGCTGCTCTTTCAGCAAAGGACACCAAGATAATGAAGTAGATTTGATTATAGAAGTAAATTGGAAAGTTGTTTTGTATGCTCAAACTGAATCATAAAATAAAAATTGTGTTTCATGTCCCTTTAATTACCTAATGAGAAGTGTGGAACTGATCTTTTTACAAGTAATTAAAAAATGTCTGTTTTATGCTGGCTGGTGCCTTATGTGGCCAATGGGCTAAAGTTTGGGCAGCACTGAAATTGATGAGAATCCAAGCAATTCTGGGTTCCCCTTTTATTAAAAATATATATATTCCTTAAAATTCAATAGTTAAAAACCTTCAGAAGAAAATAGCAGAAGTACTATTGTGTAACATTATTCTGATTCACCAAGCATTATTCACAACTTGTCCTGTTTAAAAAAAAAAAACCCACAAAGAGCTGTTGCTATTTGGGGAAAGCATTCATCATTTAAAGGTATTTATTGGGTGCTATACCCCCAGGGTTGCAATGCCCATATTGGGATAGATTACAAGTGGAGAACAAAAATATTGACACTATTGTGCTTTAACATCGCTCGAGCACAATCAATAGCTTCTTCTATTTTTGCTCTCATATTATAAGCCCAAAGTTATCTTTTCTTGCACAAGCAATAGTATAAGGCGCGCTAACCCAAGCATGTTGCATTTTAATTCTTTCTTTTAAAACAATCTACTTTTAGGTGGTGCTCATAGATATTTCTCTGAATGTTTATTAGAAAGGTGCTAGCTGTCATGTGACCCTTGCACACAACCACTGCAATTAACCCTATCCACACTGACATGGATTTCCTCACACATAAATTAATCCTAATGGCATTAAGTCTATACTCCACCACAGTTAACCCTAAACTCACTGGCCTGTATTCCAAAGCAATTAAACCACATTCACCCATATTCCGCTGCTACAATTTACCCTAGCCGTGCTGACTTCCCTCCACTGCAATTACCTTACATTACTGACCCAGATCATACCACTGGGATTTTACTTAAAGGGACATGATACCCAAATGTTGAAGCACTTGAAACAGATGCAGGATAGCTGTAAAAAGCTGACTTAAAAAATATCCCCTGAACATCTCTATGTGAAAAAGGAAGATATTTTACCTCAAAATATCTTAAGTATTAACAGCCCACTGTTAAGCGACTTTAAGCAGCCAGTCAAGATGCTTGTCCCAGGTCAAGCTAGGGAGTGTGCATCTGGCATGTGCAGGCACCATCATGTTATTTTCCTATTCAGTTTAAGTAAATTCTATAAAATCTCATGAGATCACAGCAAAGGCAAAGCATTACCTCAGCACTGCTGATGCTGATTGGCTGCGGCTGGACAGCAGCTGAAGTATACATTTAGAAAATTGTGGAAATGTGGAAACTTTCCACAGGACAGCATGCACGTCTAGCACTCTCTGCCCAGACTCTGGAGGCGATACTTAACGGGAATAGGTTAAAATATAACTTTAATTGTTGGTTCTTAAAATTGACACACAAAAAAAAAAAAAAACACACTATTACTTTAAAACCAACAAGGTGAGATAGATCCTATTTAAATGTAAATGTGATACTGTGTAAATGATTGGAGCCTCTGATATTGGAGTTCCAAGTATCACAATGATGTATCAAAAATGATATAAGTCTAATACCTAGGAAGCGGTATGCCTGAGTCGGTTGTGGGTATATTTACTCTAGTTTCTGACTCAATAGAGTAATCTCTAGTGTAGGCGTATAAGGTTGAGTAATATTCAGCAGTCTGCTGTTGCACATTCGTTGTATATGCCTATTAGTGGTGCCTCATGATCCTGACCCAACTAATGATAAATCTGGGGGGTATAGAACCTGCCCTAGTATCCAGTGTTTCTACATGTATTGTAGTTTAACAGGTTCTAGGGAACTCTCCCTTTATAAATAGTTGGTGGAAAAATGTGATCTCTATTATAAACTGGCACTTACATTAGTAGATTGTGACCAATTGCAATAAATCCTAGTTTAAACTAGGATAAGGCACTCTTTATTAAGTAGTGGTTACGATTGAAGTGCTTATTTTGTGATTACAATATTGTATATTGGATATAGTTGCTTGCATATAACTTACATACATGCGAGCATCAGGTTCTAGCTATTATTCTAAGTTCTTTGTGTAGCAGTATGCTGTGTTCAATATTAACATAAGGTTGTCTCTCTTATGTAACAACAGGTACGCGTTCTGTATCACTACGGTACTACTGTATTACTTGTGTAATTCAACTCCTATGCCTGCTAAGGGTTATGAGTGGTTCTCATTCATGGGCATTGTACTTCTATTAGTTATGTGTGTTTATGTTCTCATAGTTGTATATGGCAACATGATATATTCCAATTTAAGCACTAGGTAGGTTGACGTAGCTATAGATTGCCACTTGCTTGGGTATGCCCCCAAAAAAGTGTCCGTTAGTTGCGATTTCGTGTATTTTATGAGGCAATGATAGAAGATAATAATAAATATGGCGGCTTGTGAAGTGTTGGTACTGATGTTTTGACTATATATGTACCGTACACCTTTATTTTCAGGGTACCAAGTCACTGTTTGTATATAAATGAACATTTATATACAAACAGTGACTTGGTACCCTGAAAACAAAGGGTAAGTTATATGCAAGCAACTAAATCCAATATACAATATTGTAATCACAAAATAAGCACTTCAATCGTAACCACTACTTAATAGTGATGTCGCAAACCTAAAAATTTAGGTTTGCAAACGGCGGACTCGAACTTCCGCAAATGTTCGCGAACCGGCGAACCGGGCGAACCGCCATTGACTTCAATAGGCAGGCGAACTTTAAAACCCACAAGGACTCTTTCTGGCCACAATAGTGATGGAAAAGTTGTTTCAAGGGGACTAACACCTGGACTGTGGCATGCCGGAGGGGGATCCATGGCAAAACTCCCACGGAAAATTACATAGTTGATGCAGAGTCTGGTTTTAACCCATAAAGGGCCTAAATCACCTAACATTCCTAAATTGTTTGGAATAACGTGCTTTAAAACATCAGGTATGATGTTTTTATCGATCAGGTAGTGTAAGGGTTACGCCCACTTCACAGTGACAGACCAAACTCCCCGTGTAATGCACCGCAAACAACCGCAAACAGTCCATTTGCACAACCACGAGATAGATAGATTTGATAGATAGATACATTGAAGGCAACTTCAACTAGATTACACTAGCAGACTGATGTTTCACAGTCAAAAAATGTATTTTTTTAAATATTTACACTACTGTTATAACAAATATGATTGGTGGCACTAGTTGGCAAGTGGGCCTGGCACACACGCTGGGAGGAAGGCAACTGCAATTAGATTACACTAGATGACTGATGTTTCTCAGTCAAAAAAGTTTTTATTTTAAATATTTACAATACTGTTATAACAAATATGATTGGTGGCACTAGTTGGCAAGTGGGCCTGGCACACACGCTGGCAGGCAGGCAGCTGCAATTAGATTACACTAGATGACTGATGTTTCTCAGTCAAAAAAGTTTTTATTTTAAATATTTACAGTACTGTTATAACAAATATGATTGGTGGCACTAGTTGGCAAGTGGGCCTGGCACACACGCTGGCAGGCAGGCAACTGCAATTCAATTGCACTAGCAGACTGATGATTCACAGTCAAAAAAGTTTTTATTTAAAATATTTACACTACTGTTATAACAAATATGATTCGTGGCACTAGTTGGAAAGTGGGCCTGGCACACACGCTGGCAGACAGGCAACTGCAATTAAATAACAATAGCAGACTGATGTAAAAGTTTTTTTTTTTTAAAAGTTACACTAATGTTACAACTGATAGGAGTGATGGCACTCAGGATAGAAGTAGGCACAGTATGTGCTGGCAGCCTGACACACAGGCTGGCACTAGTGGCAGGCTGGCCTGGCAACTAAAATTAAATAACACTAGAAGAGGACTGATGTAAAAAAAAAAAATTAAAAAAATTTACACTAATGTTACACCAGATATAAGTGGTGGAAAAAAGAGCTGTTAATCACACTATATGATGTGGGCCTGACACACAGGCCTGATGGAAAACGAAATTAGATTACACTAGCAAAATGATTTAAAAGTTTTTTTTTTTTTTTAATCTACAATAATGTTAAGCAGATATGAGTGGTGGCTGGCACAGCAATTAACCACAGTATATGCTGTGTAAGCCTGACACACAGGCCTGATAGAAAATTAAATTAGATTACACTAGCAAAATGATTTAAAAGTTTTGTTGTTTAAATTTACACTAATGTTAAGCAGATATGAGTGGTGGCTGGCACATAGCAATTAACCACAGTATATGCTGTGTGAGCCTGAGACACAGGCCTGATAGAAAATGAAATTAGATTACACTAGCAAAATGATTTAAAAGTTTTGTTGGTTAAATTTACACTAATGTTAAGCAGATATCAGTGGTGGCACTAATCACAGCTTATGCTGTGAGCCTCACACACAGGCTGAAAGCCAGGCAAATGCAAATAAAATTACAAATAAAAAAAAAAAAAACAACTGAAGTTATAGCCCTAAAAATGGCTTTTTGGGGTGCTGTCCTTACAGCAGAGATTAGATGAGTCCTTCAGTACTGTAGTGGACACTAAATACACTAGCCTAGCTATCTATTTCCCTATAATGTCAGCAGCAGCAACACTAAAGCTCCTTTCACTAAGAAAGCAAGATCGTAATGAATCTAAAATGGCTGCTGCCAAGGAGCTGGGAGGGTCTGTGAGGGAGTGTCTGCTGCTGATTGGCTCAAATGTGTCAGAAGGCTGTGAGATAAAGGGTCAAAGTTTCTTGAATGATGACACATAGGGGGCGGATCGAACATTGCATATGTTCGCCCGCAGTGGCGAATGCGAACAAGCTATGTTCGCCGGGAACTGTTCTCCGGCGAACAGTTCGCGACATCACTACTACTTAATAAAGAGTGCCTTATCCTAGTTTAAACTAAGATTTATTGCAATTGGTCACAATCTTCTAATGTAAGTGCCAGTTTATAATAGAGAACATATTTTTTAATTCGCTATTATTTATAAAGGGAGAGTTCCCTAGAACCTGTTAAACTACAATACATGTAAAAACACTGGATACTAGGGCAGGTTCTATACCCCCCAGATTTATCATTAGTTGGGTCATGATCATGAGGCACCACTAATAGGCATATACAACGAATGTGCAACAGCAGACTGCTGAATATTACTCAACCTTATACGCCTACACTAGAGAGTACTCTATCGAGTCAGAAACTAGAGTAAATATACCCACAACCGACTCAGGCATACCGCATCCTAGGTATTAGACTTATATCATTTTTGAAACATCATTGTGATACTTGGAACTCTAATATCACAGAGGCTCCAATCATTTACACAGTATCACATTTACATTTAAATAGGATCTATCTCACCTTGTTGGTTTTAAAGTAATAGTGTGTTTTTTTTTTTGTGTGTCTCAATTTCTAAGAACCAACATTAAAAGTTATATTTTAACCTATTCCCGTTAAGTATCGCCTCCAGAGTCTGGGCAGAGAGTGCTAGAGGTGCATGGTGTCCTGTGGAAAGTTTCCACATTTCCACAATTTTCTAAATGTATATAACCTTCATGCACAAGCACCAACCCACCTAGATTATTATATAGGATTAGTAGTGAGGAACCACATTAGGGTTATTTTATACTACTCTATAAATCAGATCACAAGTGGGGATTGCCTACAATAGTGCCATTGTTAAGCCACATTCTCCAGCAGCTGAAGTGTAACTGTTTACACAGCACAATCTGGTGAGCTGAAGAAAATGTGAGGTCAAATATATTCCTTTTTTACATAGAGATGCTCAGGTGATATTTTCATGACAGCTTTTTACAGTTATGCTGCATCACTTTCAAGTGATTTAGAATCAGGGCCGGATTGGGCCGCCGGGATACCGGGAAAAATCCCGGTGGGCTGGGCCATCAGGACCCACTGGTGGGCCGGCAGCAGCTGCAGCATGCACCGCAGCAGATAATCTGTATCATTCATCATTCATAGTGAATATATAAATGTCCACAGCACTGTATCATTCATAATATTTTATTCTCTGTACATAACAGGTACTCAAACAGCGACGTTTCGAGTGTTGCCACTCTTACTCATGCTAGTTACAAACTATCAATTGCAGTAATTTAAAACCCTCAGTTTGGCGCCAACCACTCTTCAGGTGGATCTGCTGCCCTCTTCTGTTCATTTCTAATAATACATTAAAAACATTTCCAATTACATGATACTATGTAACAAAAATTTAAATACAATGTTTGCTTACATTAAAGTTATTTCTTTTACTCTTTCCATCTGATAGATCATATTTTAGCCTGATCACATTTTAATTTTACACTTTAGTTATATTTTAAACAGTACTTTTCCAAGATTATACTTTAAACAGTGTTTTTCTAGACAGTAAATAATTATATTATTTGAGAAGAGTTACACTATCCTAAGAGAAAATTGTGTGAAAAAAGTAATTTTACTGTTTAATAGTTTTACAGAAAAATAGTTTTACAGAAAAATAGACCAATCAAAGTCCCTATTGAGCCCATTAGGTTCCATACTTCCCAATTCAAAGATCCAAAACATTTCTTTTTGTTTTAGTATCTTTTCTCTATCACCTCCATTTCTTTGTGGACCCACACTATCGATCACTTGCCACCTTAATTGGCTTATCTGGTGGCCACATTTTAGGAAGTGATGGGACACAGGGGCTTCAGTGTTCTTACACCTTATGTTTGAGCGATGCTGGCATATCCTGTCTCTGATCATACGGGTAGTCTCCCCATCATTCATAGGTGAGTGAGATAGACTGAGCTGCCGCCCGCCGCCGCCCTGCTAATATTGGGCACATAGTAGTGAGTTAGAGTCTAGAGACTGAGTTTGAGTTGTGACATCATCACATTCATCATGATGATCATCATACAGCCATCCTATGCCTGAATCATCCATCACGCCGCAACCGCAATACACACTGGAGTGGGGGAGGGATTGGGGGAGGCAGGGCGAACGTCATCACTCACAGTCTCACGCAACAACAGGAGTCCAGGAGGGAGCCGAGTTGGAGGGAGGCCACGTGGGCAGCAGTCAGCTCAGTGTCACCTGACTGGTCATAGGGATCAGAAGATCATCATCTCATCACCAAAAGAAAGAAAACAGAAAAAGTAAACAAAAGTCAATATACTTGAAGAAAGGTAGGGGACAGGTTTAAAAATTTGTTATTATTCTGCTGAATGCTGCCGTGCCTGGGGGCTGGAAGTGTGTGACAGTCAGACCAGAAGTGTTTAGAGGCGGAGAGACAGTCACATTTCCCTATTGCCTGCCTGGCCTAAATGTATTAATTAATAAGCTTGCTTGTTATATGTATTATTACTGTCTGTCTGTAATGAAGAGAAGTGGCAAGCTGGAGGCCACATGGGCCAGCACAAGCACATAGAGCAAGAAGAGCTCAAGGGTTAGTAGCACCACTGTTGGGGGTTAAGGGAGGAGATTCGATACTGCGTTATGCAAGAATAATAGGCTTATACCAGGGGGTGGAGCTGGCTGGGCCGATGGGGGGCGGGGCCTGTGGGGGCAGGGCTGTGCCGGTCTATACAAATTTCCAGGGCTTATCTGATTTCCCAGTCCAGCCCTGTTAAGAATATGAGTATTATATCCCTTTAAGCACTCTGTCCCAGATCCCCTTCGACAGCAATTAAACCTAACCCCAAAGATCTGGATCACCCCCACTGCAATTAACTGTACTTGTGATCCCCTCGCCCACCAGTTAATCTCCCCAACAACTTTATATATGAAGTGCCAGCAGATTATGTATCACTAAACAGTGGGAGATCAGATAAATTAATTTTGATAACATTACATTTTTAACTCTGGAAAATAGAAGTAATTGATCTAACTAGTTTGTAGACAGAAAAAAATAGCTGACATCAATAGAAGAGGTTAAGAGAAACAAGCAATAGAAATATGGCTTAAAGGGATACTAAACTCAATTTTTTTCTTCCATGATTTAGATAGAGGATGCAATTTAAAGCAACTTTCTAATTTACTCCTCATCATATTTTCTTTGTTCTCTTGGTATCTTTATTTGAAAAAGCAGGAATTTAAGCTTAGGAGCCGGCGCATTTTTGGTTCAGCACCTGGGTTGCACTTGCTGATTGGTGCACATATAAACCTCTTGTGATTGGTTCACCCAATGTGTTTAGCTAACTTCCTGTAGTGTAATAATGCTCATTTAACAAAGAATACCAAAGGAATAAACCAAATTTGCTAATTGATGTCAATTTAAAAGTTGTTTAAAATTGGATTATCTATCTGAATCATGAAATAATGAGAGATTTTTTTTGGGTTTCATATCCCTTTAATGAATTTATGATCTGCATCAGGACTGGCCATACGTTCTCCTACAATTCAATGGTTTTAAGTTTGTTTAAAGAACCAGTATAATCGCATAAATAACAAATGCTTATTAAAAAGACAATGCAATATCTTCTATTTTGAATTTCAAATGAGAAGTCCATTTTACTGCCCCTGTATCATGTGACAGCCATCAGCCAATCACAAATGGATATACGTATATACTGTGACCTTATGTACATGCTCAATAGGAGCTGGTGCCTCAGAAACTGTGATTATAAAAATACTATGCACATGTTCTAGCTGAATCATGAAAGTTTAATTTTGACTTTAGTGTCCCTTTAAAAAGAAAGGGTTGGAGAGTCTGAGTGAGGGTCTGACTTGCAAAATCTTTTTTGAGCATTATATTGTAATGTATGTTTGTTTCCCTCCTGCACATCACAAATCCTGCATACCTAGATAGACAGCCTCAATCTTAAATTTGCCTTTCTAAAATTCTTAGAGGGACCTTGTGTAATACTGATGAGACTGTACATCATCTCACCCGAGCTTTAGATCATCAGTCCCTGAGAACAGTGGCAGATTCAGGGGGGCAACTGGGCAATTGCAGAGACAGACAGGCTGTTGTAACAGTGAAAGCCAGTGCTAGTGATCAGCACGAGAGAGAAAGGCACAAGCTGCCCACACTAAACTGAACCGTTTTTATAGTTCTGAATGGAATTTTCTTTTAGAGGCCAGCAGATGGCGCTGTTAGATAATGTGTGTCCTCTGTAATCACCGTCTAAACTCTCACTTGCAAGTTCCCTGCTTGACTTCACATGGTAGATGGGATTTGAATCATTTACTTTTTTACGGCTAGATTACAAATTTTGCAGTATGAGTGAAAAAGCAGCGTTAAGGCTCTTTTTCACTACTGCTGCTATTACGAGTCTTGCAGGTTTAGGGGCACCGCACACTTTTTTGGCCGTAACGCAACGTAACTACCGCAGCTTTCAAAAAGTCCTTTTTCAATGGGACTTCCTATGCGCCGGTATTACGAGTCTGCCTGGGAGGCCAAAAAGTGAGCGGTACACCCTAAAACTTCCATAACGTAAACTGAAAGTCAGTAGTTATGAGTTTTACGCTACAAAGCTGTAACATAAAACTCATAACTAAAGTGCTAAAAAGTACACTAACACCCATAAACTACCTATTATCCCCTAAACCAAGGCCCTCCTGCATCGCAAACACTAAAATAAATTTATTAACCCCTAATCTGCCGCTCCGGACATCGCCACCACTATAATAAACATATTAACCCCTAAACCGCCGTACTCCCGCATCGCAAACACTATTTAAATATTATTAACCCCTAATCTGAAGCCCCTAACATTGCTGCCACCTACCTACATTTATTAACCCCTAATCTGCCGCCCCAACGTTGCCGCCACTATACTAAATTTATTAACCCTTAAACCCCGAAGACTTCTGCCCTGTTGGATGAAGACTTCTGCCGGCTTCGTTGAGGATGGATGTCGGGTCTTCAAAAACTGTAAGTGGATCTTCAGGGGTTAGTGTTAGGCTTTTTTTTAGGGTTTATTGGGTGGGTTTTATTTTTAGATTAGGGTTTGGGCGAAAAAATAGCTAAATGCCCTTTTCAGGGCAATGGGGAGCTTAGGTTTTTTAGTTAGGATTTTATTTGGGAGGTTGGTTGCATGGGTGGTGGGTTTTACTGTTGGGGGGTTGTTTGTATTTTTTTTACAGGTAAAAGAGCTGATTTCTTGCCCTTTTAGTTTAGGCTAGGGTTTTTTTATTTGGGGGGGGATTTTTTTATTTTGATAGGGCTATTATATTAGGTGTAATTAGTTTAAATATCTGATAATTTTGTAATTTAGTTAATTGTATTTAATTTATGTAATTGATTTAATTGTAGTGTAAGGTTAGGTGTTAGTGTAAGACAGGTTAGGTTTTATTTCACAGGTAATTTTGTATTTATTTTAACTAGGTAGTTAGTAAATAGTTAATAACTATTTAGTAACTATTCTACCTAGTTAAAATAAATACAAACTTGCCTGTGAAATAAAAATAAAACCTAAGCTAGATACAATGTAACTATTAGTTATATTGTAGCTATCTTAGGGTTTATTTTAAAGGTAAGAATTTAGTTTTAAATAGGAATTATTTAGTGATTAATAGTAGGTTTTATTTAGATTTATTTTAATTACATTAAAGTTAGTGGGTGTTAGGGTTAGGTTTAGGTTTAGGGGTTAATAAATTTAGTATAGTGGCGGCGACGTTGGGGACGGCAGATTAGGGGTTAATAAATGTAGTTAGGTGGCGGCAATGTTAGGGGCGGCAGATTAGGGGTTAATAATATTTAACTAGTGTTTGCGATGCGGGAGTGCGGCGGTTTAGGGGTTAATATGTTTATTATAGTTGTGGCGATGTCCGGAGCGACAGATTAGGGGTTAATAAGTATAATGTAGGTTTTGGCGATGTCGGGGGCGGAAGATTAGGGGATAATAAGTGTAAGATTAGGGCTGTTTAGACTCGGGGTTTATGTTAGGGTGTTAGGTGTAAACATACATTTTCTTTCCCCATAGGAATCAATGGGGCTGCGTTACGGAGCTTTACGCTCCTTTATTGTAGGTGTTAGGCTTTTTTTCAGCCGCATCTCCCCATTGATGTCTATGGGGAAATCGTGCACGAGCACGTAAACCAGTTTACTGCACCTCACCGCAGCGCTGGTATTGGAGTGCGGTATGGAGCTCAATTTTGCTCTACGCTCACTTCTTACCTGCTAACGCCGGGTTTTTGTAAACTTGTAATACCAGCGCTGTAGGTAAGTGAGCGGTGACAATAACTTGCAAGTTAGTACCGCACCGCTCATAACGCAAAACTCGTAATCTAGCCTATAGTTAATAAACTCCCCAAATTGAAATGCAAATCACGACTGACTTTATTATACTAATTTTATTCTATGTGGTTCATTTGGAAAAAATATTTGTTATCCTTTAATAATTAGGATTGTATAATACTCGTTCTTAAAGTTAGGCTTATTGTTGGGGGGGATGAGACTAAATATTGAATTATTGTTATTGTATTTTGGCAACAAATATTTATATATACAGGTAGCCCTCAGTTTACGCCGGGGTTAGGTTCCAGAAGGAATGGTTGTAAATCGAAACCATTGTAAATTGAAACCCAGTTTATAATGTAAGTCAATGGGAAGTGAGGGAGTTAGGTTCCAGGCTCCTCTCAACATTGGCATAAGTAATACCTAATACATTATTTTTAAAGCTTTGAAATGAAGACTTTAAATGCAAAACAGCATTATAAACCTAATAAAATAATCACACAACACAGAATATATAATTAAACTAAGTTAAATGAACAAAAACATTTGCTAAACAGCATTATAAACCTAATAAAATAATCACACAACACAGACTTTACTTGCATTTTCCTGCAAACAGTTCTTTCTATGCATTCCAATCTGGAATGATTTATAGACAGGAAGATCTTGTTCCTTTGCAAGCTGCTCGATAGCTCAGGTCTGGTTAAACTAATTAATTTCAGCTTGCTTGGCTTGCATATCTTTGCTGCAACACAAGCGGACAGCTCCACCTACTGGCTATTTTAATCAATGCACTGCTTCTCAATGCTTTTCAATAGCAGTCACATGACTGAAAAAAAAGGTTGTTATTCTGAAACGGTGCAAATTGAACCGTTGTAAACCGAGGGCCACCTGTAATTATATTGAAATGCCTAAGCTGTTTTACTGTGTAGGTTTATTTATTGAGAAAATATGTTGTTAACTTAAAGGGACATGAAACCCAATATTGTTATTTCATGATTCAGATAGAGAATACAATTTTAAACAACATTCCAATGTACTTCTATTATTTAATTTGCTTCATTCTTCAGATATCCTTTGTTGAAGAAATAGCAATGCACATGGGTGAGCCAATCACATGAGGCATCTATTTGCAGCCACCAATCAGCAGCTACTGAGCATATGTATATATGATTTTCAACAAAGGATATCAATAGAATGAAGCAAATTAGATAAAAGTAGTACACTAGAAAGTTGTTTGAAAATGCATGCTCTTTCCATATCAAGAAAGAAAAAATCCTGGGTTTCATCTCCCTTTAAACCATTATGTACTCTTTATGGGCAAGATTACAAGTCGTGAGGCAAATCTGTTTTTTGCAATTGTGATAACACTGCGCGCGTTATAGTTTTCGCCGATTTGTGGTTGCGCAGGTATTACAAGTTACAAAATAACTTATTTTGCGCAAGCGTTACCCTGCATAATCCATGAAGCCAGATTGTGTGCGCGTTCAAGTTTTTCCTCATAGAAGTCAATGGAGAAGACAAATAGAAAAAAACAAATAAGTTGCGCAAAGCCCATGACGTATTCTCTTTGAAAAGTGTACATGAAAATGTTAATATGTCATCTTGCACAGAATGTTTTCTTAATGCAAAATGTTCTATTTATTTATAAATAAATATTTCTCTATATATTTGATGATTTTGGGACTGATATATATATTTATAGTGAGATATGTATATGAATATATATATATGTCTAGATATCTCGAGATCTATATACGAATATCTCTATGAAAATCCCTCTGATTAATGTGCATAAGATTGTTATGTGAGATGACTTCCGGTGGGAGGATCTAGCAGACGGCAGCGGAGAACAAGAGCTCCGATATCAGAAGACAAAAAGATTGCTATACTTTGTTTTTTTTGCTGCCATTCTGTTTCCCCACAGCTATATCTTGTCGGGTGCCTTTGTAGTGGACATCGTCGACTGATTACTATCGCTGTGCAGAGCCTAACATCAACTTTAGCCCCCGGTAGTGCTGCAGTGAAATCACCCACGTGGGCAGCCATATTGCAAGGCGCCTCGGTAGCTACACATACGCAACCTCAAAGGGACAATCCTGTGAAGCTCCGGACTTGAGAATCGTCCCCTTAAGCTATACTCTAACTAGTGTGACCAAGGTGAGAGGCCTGAGGGACCGTAGACAGGCTTACTTTAACTGCGGCTGAATTGCCGGCCTCCTAACTGCGCAGAATGAGCGCCAATAATAATAACAGCCCGGTAGCAGCTAGAGGATTTCTGCATATAGGAGCTACTGGTTGTGGATGTAGACGCACCTAAGACAATCGGAATCTCTCTGCTCGCTGGACAAGACTGAAGATAAGTGACCCTTTGTTATTCTATCATAATTGGTCTCTTGCAAAGTTTGGGCTATTTATCTATGTACTCTCTCTGTCCATAAGATCTCACAAGTGAAAACCCTGCAACACACTTCATTATAAGAGGGGTACAGGAGGAGGAAGAAGGGAAGGGAGAACAGTGACCTGATCTATACACCTGCTCATATAAAGTTTTGAGATCTTAGGCTTGCAACACCAACCCCTCTCTATATATCATTTGTCTGCAATTTCTGTGTTGCTGCTGAGCTTGCTGATGAGAGTGGACGAATATTTTCATAAACTGAACTCTTCTCAAAGTGACAACATGAGCCAAAAAAATAAGGGCAGCGATAGGAAATCTAGGAATCAAATAGAGACCCAGGCAGTAATTGAGTTGGGTCCGGATGATAATGCCAAACGTACTGGAGAACAGACACAGCTAATGAAAAAACTGAAATCCTTTTTTCTTCCTAAGATGGAAAACTTGCAAGCTGGACTTGACACTTTGACCAGTGAGGTCAGGCAGTACTCTACCCGACTCTCTGAGGCAGAGGGTCGCATCTCTGAGATAGAGGATAGACAGGCGGCATCAAGCAATTCTCTACAACAAATCCTGCGCCAGAACAAGTTACTGCAAGAGCGTGTGGACGATTTGGAAAATCGCAGCCGCCGCAATAACCTGAGAGTAGTGGGGCTGCCTGAAAAAGTTAAGGGCAAGGATCTCCTGGCCTTTGCAGCTCTAGTTTTGCCAAAACTTCTGGGCATACCACAAGATTTATTGCCCCTGGACGTGGAGAGAGCCCACAGAGTTGGTCCTGAAAGAAATTTGGAAAACAGCAATTCGAAACTGAGGCAAGTGATTTTCAGATGCCTTAATTTCCAGGAGAAGCTGCGAATCCTAAGAGCTTATCGTCTACAGAAAGAGGTTTTATATGAGGGCAACCAGCTCTTGTTATTTCAAGACTTTTCTTCAGAAGTCACCAGACAGCGTAAAGATTTCTCATCCTATTTGTTCACGTCTATATGAGCAGGGCCGGCAGGTGGCCTTGCTGTTTCCAGCCAGGCTACGCTTGCAAACTTCTGCTGGCCCTAAATACTTCCACTCCCCTCAAGCGGTGGAGACCTACCTGGAGACAGAGAGGAAACAGAAGGATGCGGGCTGAGGATCCTAAACGCTTCTATGACCTAACACGTAAATATATGTCATAATCTTTATTGTTTCTGTTTATGGTTTTACTTGTTGTTTTTGATAGACTTCCACACAGAAATTACTTATATGACTTTGAAAGGACACACAGAGAAATAGGTGATTTACAAGAGAGACCCTACTTGGGCTCTTTTTTGCTGGCCCGAGGACAATGTGGAAACACGGGCCCAAAAATGTTGTATCAAGTTTTATTGCTTAGTTTAATGTTAGTTGAGTTTATTTTGTTTATTTTGTTTAAACTTTGTTTGACTGCCTTGTTCATGTCTGTAACTATTAGCCTGGAAGCTTTACATTCTTTATGTTCCCCCCCAGCCAGATATGCTTTGATATTGAAATTTTCCCCTATGCACTCTTCTAGTCGGTGCATGCACTGCTTAATCTTAGTTCTAATTTGTGTGCATGGGGTTCTATGGCGTCTGGACAGCTATGGGCCTGTTGTTAGAGGGTTACTCCCCAAGTTCCTAGCTTCCTGTTGTTTGGCCTTCTTGCGGCTCCTTTTGCGGGCATGGTTTGCCTGTGGGGGGGGGGGGCGGTGAGAGGGTCATACTGGCCATAATACTAGTAGGGTCAAGGCTGGTTCGACTTACTATGGATTACTGCACTCCCTTTTGTTATTTATCATTTCGTGTACCCACTAAACTGCTCTCACTACAATATCTTGCCTTATTCTCTTGCAGGGGGCGAATGATTATTTTAATTTGTGGGAGTCCCTGGTGCATCTTTTGCTGTTTGGTCCTCTTTCTGCCTCTCTTACGGGTGGGTTTCGCCAGTGGGGGGGGGCGGTGGGGGGATCATATCCTTTGCACACTTGCTGGTACTGTCAATTGCTCGACATGACATATGTTGCTGTAGGATTCCTTACCATGTAATTATTTGGGTCTGCGCCATGATATTCTCACCACATTGTATAACTATGTCCCTCTATGGGGAACAGATGGTTAATTTAAAGTTGCAGGGACTCCGAGTTCTGAGGGCATGTTTGGATGGGGGGGGGGAATATTATTGTGGGAATGTACTTCTTAATTTTCCTGAATAGTTTAAGTCTTGTTGGAAAGACACACCCTTCCTTATTGGGCTGGTGGTGTGGTTCCGGTGGGACTTTCATCCAGGTCTTGTTTCAGGTATGTAGGAGTCAAGCCTTTGGTAATATTGCTATGCACACCATATTGGCGCTTATGCTGGATGGATACATTATATCTCACACTTACTAATTTCTTGTATATAATCTATACAAAAGAAGAAAACCTCCCTTTTTCTTTCTTTTTTTTTCTTTTTTTTCCCTCTTCCCCCCTCCTTCTCCCCTCCTTCCATGCCCCTCCCTTTCATCTCCCCTTATATTAATATAAATTACACTTAAATTGACATCGTGGAATGTGGGGGGTATTAACTCCCTGGTGAAGAGGAGAGCGATCCTATCCCATTTAAAGAAATTGGACTCTGACATCGCGTTTCTCCAAGAAACCCATTTAACAGATGCGGAGCATGAAAAATTAAAGCAAACATGGGTGGGATCGGTCTCCTATCTTTCTCATACTAGTTCCAGTAGGGGTTTGGCAGTCTTATTTGGTAGGCGTCTCTCAGTTGAGGTGATACATACATATAAAGACGAAGGGGGCAGGTTTCTTATACTGAAGGTTAAACTTCAGGATTTCACTTATATTCTTTGTAATATTTATGCCCCCAACTCTAAAACTCTTGCTTTCTGGGACACCTTGATTCAAGCACTAACCCCATTTGTTGGCATTCCATTTATTTTAGGGGCTAATTTCAACCTTACTCCAAGCCCTCAGTTGGATAGGGCCTGGCTGGGGCTTGTAGACGCCAAGGCCAGACTTCTAAGACACAAGGGGAAATTTGAAATGAAGGTCTTTTCCAAATTACACGCAGATCTGGCGGTGTGCGACATCTGGAGAAGGAGGCATCCTCTAGAAAAGAGTTATACGTGTCTGTCCAAAGCGGCGAACTCCCTATCTAGAATAGATATGTTCTGGGTATCGGAATGTCTGATCCCTAGAGTTACTCAGGAAAAAGTATATGCCATTTTACTCTCAGATCATGCCCCAGTGGCGCTGACGCTGAAGCTCAATAGGAATAGGCCAAACAGGAATACACTTAGATTTCCATCTTACTTAATGACCTCAGAAGCCTTTCAAAAATATCTCACACACTGTTGGAATGATTACCATACAGAGAATCGCCAACATCTAGATAGACCTCAACTGTTCTGGGACACTGCCAAGGCAGTTTTAACAGGACATATTATTTCATATGTAGCAAATCTCAAACATAAAGCGCAGCAGAGATATAGTGAATTACAGAGGACCCTAGAGCAGTCTTACCAGACTTACCATGCAGCCAAATCTAGGGAAGCATATGACGCGTTCACACTGGCTAAGGAAGAATTAGAGACCTTCCTAAAACAGAAAGCGGCCTCTGATTTGTTGAAATCGGCAAGCAGATTCCATAGGTATGGGAGCAGATCCAGGAAACTGCTGGCTGCTCTGGTAAATAAAAGAGAGTCTGGGCGAGAGGTGGCGGCCAAACAATTTAAAGGCGACACTTATAAGACCCCCTTGGAGTCAACCGGAGTCAACCGGAGCCCCCGGTGGAGGTGTTGGAACGGTTCTGGCACTCGGTGGCACTTCCAAGGTTAACGGATGATCAAATGGAGTCTCTTAATGCCCCTATCTCGGTAGAGGAGGTACAGGCCACGATCAAATCTCTGGCTGTGGGCAAGGTGGCGGGTCCGGATGGACTCCCTATAGAACTATATTGTTTGCTCCTTCCGCAAGTGTCGCCTATACTCAATCAGGTATATAATGGTTTCTTCAAGGGAGACTGTCACCCTTCTAGCACCTTCTCCTCCGCCCATATAACTTTACTCCCAAAAACCAGGACGGGACCCTTTGGAGCCGGGATCTTAGCTTTGCGACAAAACTATCCAGGGGTGGCTGTGGGGAATCGGGTGCTTCACCTAGCAATGTACGCGGACGACATGCTATTGTTCGTTGACTCCCCTAAAACATATATACCTAATATACTTGAGACGTTGGAATTATTCAGATGATTCTCGGGATATAGGGTGAACAGCACTAAGTCTGAGATCTTATGGCTACACAAACATACATCAGATGTTACTTCATACCCCTTTGTTGAGATAACTGACTCCCTCACCTATTTGGGTATTAATTTGCATCAGAATCCACATAAGATATATGGACTTAACATCACTTATCAGTGCGACTCGATTTGTTCTCGATTGACTAGTTGGCACAACCTCCCTCTGGGTCTTACTGGCCGCAAAAATCTATTTAAAATGTCGTTATTGCCTAAGCTCCTCTACCCTCTGCTCCTGCTGCCTTTCTTGATGACTAGCGGAGATGTGAGAAAGCTCAATAAGGCCTTGGGCCGCTTCGTATGGAAGGGGAAAAAAAAGAGAATTGCAGCTAGCAAGTTGCACGCTCCCTTCTTGAGTGGTGGCTTGGGGCTGCCGCATATCCAGTTTTATAACTGGGCAGCTTTAATAAGATTGGTACTGGATTGGCAGCTGGACACGGCTCACTTTTATGACAAACAACTAGAGGAGACAGTGATTGGAGAGTGTGGGTTGGCGTACCTCCCATATTGTCAGTTGGGGGATATGCCCCAACGCATAAAGAATAACTTTTTGAATAGGGATCCTCTCGTTGCCTGGGTGAGAGCTCACAAAATGTTAGGCCAACAGAGCCCTTCGCCTAAGTATATACCTATCAGGGGTAATATCGGATTCCCAGGAGGAGATGGACATGCTCCATTTACCATATGGGATGGGAGGGGATTGCGGAAAATAGGGAATGCTTTGGATCCATTGTCGCACACCATCAGAACATTTCAAGACCTAAAAACTACTTTCAACCTCCCGAATCAGCACTTATATGCATATTTGCAGCTTAGGCATTATATCAAAGCCTTAATGGATGCCAACTCGGGGTTCTGGAATCAAGCCCCATTTGCAATCCCTCAAGCTGTTTTTACACTGGGGAGTTTTTCTATCTCAGGGATCTACCAAGAAATTCTTAGACAACACAGCGCTAAGGCTCAAGCAGGGTTATTGGAAAAGCTGCAATTGGACATCATTGAGATATCTATGCAGGATGTTAAGGATAGTCTTTTGAAGGCTAAATCAGCCACTTTGTCATTGACATTACGGGAAGCACAAATTAGGTTAATTAACAGGGATTATATTACCCCTGGTAGAAGGGCAAAGTGGAACCCTCATCTTCCAAACAGGTGTATGAAGTGTCAATTCCCTGATCCTTCCTTGGTCCATTACTTTTTTGACTGCCCTTTGGTTGGGAAGTTTTGGGGATATTTGAAATATTGGCTTAAAATTACCCTGGGTATTGACATAACATTTAGCCCCACCAATATATATCTGCTAACATGGACTAATATTGACAGCAAAAAACAGCCTTTATTGACCCTTTGTACACTAATTGCAAGACATTGCATTCTCACTCTGTGGTGCTCCCTCACTGACACAATTTAAGAGATTCCTATGTCTGTTGGGACACTAAGCGCAGGTTACAACCTTTCTTGAGGAAGTGGAGGTGTCTTATAGAGAAACTACCCTTGAGTCAGCAAAAACAAATCCTAAAACCCTTTGCACAACATGAGATAATATTAGAGGGGGTTCTGCATGGAGAATGGGCAGCTTTGGCTCTTGAGGAATTACCCCAGACTGGAGTTGTTGGATCTGAACTGATTCTGATTGAATCTTTCTTTTAATTAAGCCGATCCCCTCCTTCTCCCAGCCCCCTCTCTCCTCCCCCCTTCCCTTTTTTTTTTTTTATATATACAGATACATACACACTCAGATGCCAGGCTTGACTCATGGGAGGCTCCTTGTAGTTATACCACTCGGATAGCAAGGTAGTTAATAATTGTTAGAAATGTTAGAATAAGTTAATTTGCTTTATTGGTTTAATAAAAAAGAAAAATGTTATCGAGGGATACGTGCAAACAAACGATTGATAATTAAAGCACCTTATAAGTGTATACCGAACGGTTCTACAATGCAGCTATACTGTAATGTTACAAACCAACTTAAATAACTGAAGATTATGTGGCCTATGTATGAATGCCCTGTTTACTTTGTTATAACGCATATGTACTCTTCTCTTGTGAATATCAAAGTGACTGTTCTTTGTAGAATTTGTAAACATTTGTTGTATCCTCGATAATAATAAAACGAATTTAAAAAAAAAAAGATTGTTATGTGAAATATTTTCATTATCTCCATAGTTAAACATATCTTATACTGTACATATAAATCAATGTTTCTCAATGTATGTGTATGTATCTCAATGTAAAATCCCTGCATCTCCTTTTTTTTCTAACATCCGAGATCTCCTATATTTGAACCCTTATAACTTTTGTGTGCAATATACAGTAAATTTAAAATCATTTTTAATAGACAGTGTTAATTGAAGTGCAACTGTACTTTTTAATGTATTTTTAAGTGTTTTGTGAAACTTTTATGTTGCGGAAAACTGTTAACTACAGCTCTTCAAATGTGAAAAGGAGAGGTAGCTGCAGCCCTATAGGTGGGCACGGCCGTGCGCTGCCTAGATTTAAAGGGCCAGTGACAGATTGCAGGAGCTCCCACCTGGAAGGCGCAGGTGTGTGAGTTCCTATAAAAAGCTACTCAGTACATCACTCTGTACTGAGTTATTGCCTAAGAAGGTTCCTTCTTGCTGATTCCTGTTCCTGATTTCTGTGCATACCCTGCCTCTGAGCTAAGTATCCTCTGCTGTGATACCTGTGTATACTTACCTTACTGCTGAGACCAAAGACCTCTGCTGTGATACCTGTGTATTCTTACCTTACTGCTAAGACCAAAGACCTCTGCTGTGATGCCTGTGTATGCTTACCTTACTGCTGAGACCAAAGACCTCTGCTGTGATACCTGTGTATGCTTACCTTACTGCTGAGACCAAAGACCTCTGCTGTGATACCTGTGTATTCTTACCTTACTGCTAAGACCAAAGACCTCTGCTGTGATGCCTGTGTATGCTTACCTTACTGCTGAGACCAAAGACATCTGCTGTGATACCTGTGTATACTTACCTTACTGCTGAGACCAAAGACCTCTGCTGTGATACCTGTGTATTCTTACCTTACTGCTAAGACCAAAGACCTCTGCTGTGATGCCTGTGTATGCTTACCTTACTGCTGAGACCAAAGACCTCTGCTGTGATACCTGTGTATGCTTACCTTACTGCTGAGACCAAAGACCTCTGCTGTGATACCTGTGATTGCTTACCTTACTGCTGAGACCAAAGACCTGTGTTGTGATACCTGTGTATGTTTACCTTACTGCTGAGACCAAAGACCTCTGCTGTGATACCTGTGTATGCTTACCTTACTGCTGAGACCAAAGAACTCTGTTGTGATACCTGTGTATGTTTACCTTACTGCTGTGACCAAAGACCTCTGCTGTGATACCTGTGTATGCTTACATAAATGCTGAGACCAAAGACCTCTGCTGTGATACTTGGGTATGCTTACCTTACTGCTGAGACCAAAAACCTCTGCCGTGATACCTGTGTATGCTTACCTTGCCACTGAGACAAAGCACCTCTGCTGTGATACCTGTGTATGCTTACCTGGCTGTTGAAACAAAGTACCTCTGCTGTGATACCTGTGTATGCTTACCTTGCTGTAAAGATCAAGCACCTCTGCAGTGATACCTGTGTATGCCTACCTTGCCGCTGTGACCAATCCCCTTTCTTATGATACCTGTGTATGCTCATCCTATTCCTGAAAACAAGCATCTCCGCTGTGATACCTGTATATGCCTACCTTGCCGCTGTGACCAAGCATCTCTGCTGTGATACTTGTGTATGCTTATCTTGTTCCTGGACATTTTACAAGAGACCTCACCAACAGATTCTGCTGGGTAGTCTGTGCTTGCTGAGAGACTTGTACTTCTCTATTTTTAAACCTGTGTATGCTAACCTCATTCCAGAAACAATTGATGCACAGAAAATGTCAGATCTTATCACAAAAATATTATACAAATGACATAAGAACAATACTCTCCTTGTGTAATGGACCGCTGCCTTCTTGCAGTCTCTCCCAAAGGACTGTAATAGATAGCGTTATGGAATAGAGATGGCGCAGGTCCTGTGGAATTCTTATTAAATTTCTTTGTCTGACTCTGCAGATCTCTAATAGTAAAAGAGAAGGGCTTAAAGTGTTTGTAATCATAAGGCTTAGATGGTCCATTTAACTTCCCTTGCCCACCACTATCACTCATTACCATAACCACCATATCCCTTAACCCCGTTCACCATTAATTACCTGAAATAAAGACACAACAACAGGGTTTGCCAATTAAAAAATGGAAAGGTCACTTTATTTAAGCTGATTTTGCATTGTAGCCAAAATCAGATAAGAGAGCCGTAAATCAATCATTGCAATTTCAATACCACCAATCAACATAAATGCCAAAGCATTTCCACTGAACATGGGTCTACGTTTCCGGGGGGATGACCACAAAACTCCCCCCCCGTGGCGTGGCACAAGGAATTGCCCGAGAGAATCTGCCCAGCAGCTAGACCACCAGATCACGGCGCCAAGCCGAATGTGCAGCGGGATCCTCCCACGTCCTCGATGCCCCGCCCACGTGTGAGACCCGTTTTCACCGCTCTCCACCTTATCACTCTTCCGACTCCTATTAGCTGCTGAATCTTAATGCCTCTGGCTAGCATAGACCGATTTGCGTCACCCGCTTAGCCTCAGCTGCAGCTATTTCTTTCCTTAAGGGAACACAGGCGGTCTTATATAGATCCAACCAATTGGTCAGCATCCTGCCCATATCTGCGTCTGTTTGCTCTCCTCTTTGTTTTGTGACCTCTCCGATTATGACTCGCTCTCTCCGAATGAACCTAATGCAGGGTGGGTGGGAGGGAAACAAGAAAAAGGTTAGTGCTGTTTACTTCCTGTCCTATTCCTTATATCACCTCTCCCTCTCAGTCCTTCCCCTTTTCCTAATCTCCCTATTCCTTTGTCTCTACTCTCCCTCCCCCTGTCTTCCTCCCTAACCTGTCCCCCCCCTCCCCTTCTTCCCCTCCCTAGGAAACAAAGCCTAATTAACCCCTTGAGATCCGTTTTCAGGAGCCCCTATCCTTAGTTACGCTCCTGTCGCATTTGCTCCCTGCGCTTTCTATTAAATTGATGTGTGATAAGAGTGCAGTATACTCACTCCATAAGTTCTATATATTCAGCCCGTCTCGTGAGGAAAGCCTTTAAACAACACAGTCACGGCCAAACTGTGAACAGAAGGATATTCTATTAGTGAAGTAATAGAATATTCTGTGTGTTGTTTGAGACCAGAAGAGAGACTTATTAGTAATGAAAATATATAAGTAAAAATAAGCATATAATAAACTTTTTGATATCAAACAAAATAACCTGCTTTTGCAAATATAATTTGTATATAAGGTTGAAATGTTAGTCACAGCAAAACAATTGTATACTTGATTTTAATTTGCTCTTGAGAAAGACGGTTTTTAATCGTTGAAACGTGTTGAGCTACATTAAAGCTTTGATTTTATTCTATCTTTTTGGCTTTTTGTGCTGTTTTGCTGTGACTGCGCTGGACTTCGATCTCCAATGGAGTAAGTTACTACTTGTTTTACACACAGAATATTCTATTATTTCACTAATAGAATATCCCTCTATTCACAGTTTGGTTGTGTGTTGTTTAAAGGCTTTCCTCACAAGACGGGCTGAACATATAGAACTTATGGAGTGAGTATACTGCACTCTTATCACACATCAAGCCCTTCTCTTTTAACCTCGTTCCGGGCATTTAAGAGAGACCTCACCAACAGTACCCGCTGGGTAGTCTGTACTTGCTAAAAGACTTGTGCTTAAAGTACTCGCTCAAAAATCCATTTGAGGTCATAATCCAGGTTGGATTATGACCTCAAATGGATTTACCTGTTGCTGCATTTCATTTCTCCAGTAAAGTTTGTTCTAGAAAAGATTTTCTTTGTTTTGGTTTTCCATTCCTGCATACTGAGTTCCACATACCTCCCCTCACCATCACACACTCAGATACTTTAAAAAAACTGCATATTTAAGTATCCAGAATTTTTGTGAAGATTTTACTGTTCAGCCTGCAAAAATACTGGACTGTCCGATTGAATACTGGACACCTGGCAACCCTAGACAATGGTTGTCAAAGGTTTCTTTATAACAATCAGGATGTACAAAGTGTAAGAAAAGTGATTAGAGAGACAGCTTGACAGAGGTAAAGTTACTAAAATCAGATTGTCCTGCAAAATGTAGCACACACAGGCATACCTCCCAACATTTCAAAATTCAAAAGAGGGACAACCCCCCCCCCCCCCCCCAGCGGCAAAAAAATTGAAATGTGGTGGGCGGGGCCTAAAAAAATCATAAGACCAAAGTAATATAAATAAAATTCTAAATAAAGTCAGAGATTTTAATACACTTAGGCAGCAAATCAAACAGAAGCTCAAACCACTGGTATGGCTATGTGAGCTATCTATTTAAAAATCCTTTGCAAAGACATTGCTAAATATTTTTATCTTAATTGGACATTTAATAATAAATTCTTTAAAACTGCTCTCTGCATTCCCCATTAATATTCTAAATTCTGGCCTTTAAAGTCAGCAAAAATGCACAGTAGCACACTACATAGCATACACTTACACATGCAGATACACACACACACTACATAGCATACACTTATACATGCAGATACACACACACACTACATAGTATACACTTCAACATGCAGATACACACACACACACACTACATAGTATACACTTATACATGCAGATACACACACACACACTACATAGTATACACTTATACATGCAGATACACACACACTACATAGCATACACTTATACATGCAGATACACACACACACTACATAGTATACACTTATACATGCAGATACACACACACTACATAGCATACACTTATACATGCAGATACACACACACTACATAGCATACACTTACACATGAAGATTCACACACTACATATCATACTCTTACACATGAAGATACACACACACTACATAGCATACACTTATACAGGCAGATACACACACACACACTACATAGCATACACTTATACATGCAGCATACACTTATACATGCAGATACACAGACACTACATAGTATACACTTATACATGCAGACACACACTTATACATGCAGATACACATATACACACTACAGAGCTTACATTTATACATGCAGACACACACACACACTACATAGCATAAACTTATACATACAGATACACACACACAGTTATGAATACAGATAGACACACGCACTACATTCATTGTATGGGGTCCTGGGGTTGGCAAGCACATTAGCTGGCAGTCTGCGGCTGCCACTGTTTGTTACCCTGGTATTAGCACTGCTCATTGTATAAAACTGAAGGCATGCTAGTATTATCCCCAGGGGTTAGACATCATCACTACCAGAGGTAGGTTAGAGAGGTCACCATTACCCGTGGTCAGGATGTATACAGCCTTCTTATGCCTGCTTAACCCACACACCATTCCTTTTCCACAGGGAGTTTAACAGGTATCTAACCCTGTGAGAGCAAAGCGAGCTGCTTCTTAGTATGGGCCCAACAGAATTTAAAAAAAAAAAAAAAAAAAAAAATTTTTAATGCCTGGGGCAAATCGGGACAGATGGCTAGCAACCCGGGACAGGGGGACAGACCCCTAAAATCGGGACTGTCCCGCGAAAATCGGGACAGTTGGGGGGTATGCGACAGGAATGTTCTTAAAGTGCTGTAGTTATTATTCTACTCAACACTGAGAAGGAGGTCAGTGGCTTAAAATGCTGCTATATTTATTGAAGTGTGTATATAAGCTTTATATGGATGGATAGACAAACAGACAGATACAGACAGATACATACAAACAGATACAGACAGACAGATACGGATATATACAGAAAGATAGACATAGATAGATAGATAGATAGATAGATAGATAGATAGATAGATAGATAGATAGATAGATAGAGAGATAGATAGAGAGAGAGAGAGATATGGATAGACAGATGGATAGACAGACAGATAGATACAGACAGATGATAGATAGATAGATAGATAGATAGATAGATAGATAGATAGATAGATAGATAGATAGATAGATAGATAGATAGATAGAGACAGACAGACAGACAGACAGACATATACAAACAGATAGTGAGATAGATAGATGATTGATAGATAGATAGATAGATAGATAGATAGATAGATAGATAAGATAGATAGATAGATAGATGATAGATAGATAGATAGATAGATAGATAGATAGATAGATAGATAGATAGATAGATAGATAGATAGATAGATAGATAGATAGATAGATAGATAGATAGATAGATAGATAGATAGATAGATACAGACAGACAGACAGATATAGATAGATACATGTAGATAGAAATGGACAGGTAGACAGACAGATAGATAGATAACAGACAGACAGACAAACAGACAGATAGATAGATAGATAGATAGATAGATAGATAGATAGATAGTTAGATAGATAGATAGATAGATAGATAGATAGATAGATAGATAGATAGATAGATAGATAGATAGATAGATAGATAGATAGACGTGAAGATGAGGAGCCCCTGAGAAAGCTTTGCCTAGGGGTTCCGTAAAGGTAATTTCAAGTCTCTGTCTCTTATGATCACCATAAACTCAAAGGGACATAGTAGTGGAATTATTTTTTCGCTACTCACCCTGGAACTATAAACACATAGATAAAGTCCTCCTCAGGAGATGCAAAGAACTGCTGGCCTGGTGCCTAAAACAGCCTGTGAGCCAATCAGCAGCTGCAGTCGCATGACCCCTCACTTTACCTTTACACAAAGATCTCCATGGTGAGTAGTGAATTAGAGCATAACAGGTTATTATGAAAACTCTCTTTTGCAACATATAATATTATTATTATTACTATTATCGTAATTATTTTCTTTATGCACCAACACATTCTGTATCGGGGGTACAATAAATAAAGACAAGGCAGGGAAGGCAGACTGGGACATAAGAATTAAAGGGACCTGCCCCCTAGATAGCTCTCTAAGTATGAGAAAGAACGCATCAATTAAATGGACTGTAATCACAAAAAATGTATGGTAAGATATGTAGCATGGTTAGCCGCAATAAATCAGCAGGGTGCATTTCCATCTCTTAGAATTACAAAATCTACAATTTTCAGAGCTTAATTATATAAAAATGGGGCAAAATAAATAATTAAAGTATGTTACAAACTTATTTTATTATGCATAGCTAAACATTGTATATTAAAATATCAAGGTGGCTACTGTCCCTTGAAATGGGTGTCAGTTAATAGTGAACGCTATTCCTAACATAGAGTGGGCTCTGCACCAATTTAGAAAGACGTCTGAAGTTCAGATTGAACTGGGTGTGTCTAATACGGTGTCTCTGCTTTTTAATTACTTTTTTTCAGCTGATTGATGACTACGTGCATTTAGATACATCCTCTTTGCCACCATTTCCCCTCTGCAGTGATTTCGTGTACAGACCTGTATGCCAGATTAACTCAAATACTTTTTCGAAGTCCAAGGAGCAATGCAAACACCACTCCTATTTGTATGATTTTCACGTATTGAGTAATTTACATATAGAAAAAAAGAGACATTGCCTGTGGCTCTTTGTTTAAAGAACAACCCACGCTAACTCTTGTTCAGTTTTATGAACTGTTACATTTAACAAACCTTAAAGGGCCATGTTACAGTACCAACAGTGTACCAAGGGTTAATACCAGATGAACAATGTCCTGCATAGGGAATCAGCAATTCACAACCCAGCCAGTTTCCCTGCAAACATGAGACCAAGCTCCACATTTCAGGTTTAAAAAAGAATAACTACTTTATTTGAAGGCAGCACACAGATTTATACACCCTGGCTTCAGGTTACAGAGGGCATTGGTTTAACAGTAAAGCAAACATATGAACAATGCATCAAACCTCTAACAATTGTCTATTCACAGGTAAAACAGATTAACATATTAAGTTAATTAACTAGGGAAGAACGTTTACTCAGACAATCTGATGTTGGGCAGTCTAGTTAACATAATCACACAAGGACACAATCAGTTTACCCAGACAGACTCCTGAGACACAATCAGATCTGAAACATACATAGAATACATCTTATTACAGAATATAGGAACAGTTCTTATTAGCTATAAAGTCTTTTATGCCCACTTGGCTTATAGAGTCACAATTGCTCCCAAAAGGTGCACTCACACCCTGTACCCATCCTGTATTTATGGATACAGGGTGACATAGACATAAGACAGAGTTATGAAAGTACATGGGGTGTCCAGCATATAAAATTCCATATTTTCATGCAGTCTCTGGGTATCCTTAAGCCCATGTACCTCCAGCCCAAAGAATGTTCCATAACAGGCCCTCCAATGTACAGTGGCGAGATTGGTTTCGTCACATCTCTCCCCTTTTCCAAACAGACTAACAGGGTATCTGACCTCCTGCCGGTCAGTGCCCTGGTTAGTCCAGCAACCCACCCATAAAACACAATTAGTAGTACAGCCCACCCACAATAAATGGTTACTACACCTGAGTACGGGGAAAACTTGTCCATGTCCAGGTGCCTCACCACAGCTGTGTGGGGGACTGGTACGCTGAATTGGTGGGTTGCGAGGTGGGCAGAGACCAGCTGTACTCTGCCCGGGTGCCAGCACTACCATGGAAGTAGCCTGGTGGGAGCCTGGTTGCTGGAGGGGGAGACCGACTGTCTCCCCTTTGGATACATAGCTGTGCTGCTGGAGGGGGAGACCAATCGTCTCCCCTTTGGCTAAACAGCCGTGTTGCTGGGGGACAGGACCATCAAACTCCTCTCCCTCTGGTTTGTCATGCTCGGCTGTCCAGGGTATGTACTGTGCCATATACCACCAGAGCGCCTGGTAGGCATGTCAGTTTGCTGGGACAATCCATCTGTATTCCCGTTATGAGAGAGAATTCCTGTCCATACAAACAAGGGTTCAAATTCCTCAGTGCCCAGACCAGGGCCAAACAGTCCTTCAAAATCACATCAGCTTCTTTACGAGTTTTCTGTACCTGCTCTTTATAGGTATCCACAATCCCTTCATACTGACATAGGGTGCCCTTGAGTTGCAGCACCTCACTATGAGCCAGCGTCAGCTTCTCCTCCAGTGTCACTAAGTTTTTCTTTAATGTTTCATGTTCCACTCTCAAGCTGGTGTTTTCTGCAGTCTGTCGGTGCAGCTTGTCTAGCAGAGATTCCTGTTCTAAACGTGCTTTTTCCTCTGCGCTCCTCTTCTCCTTCATCAGCGCATTGTAACGGGACCTCCACATATCAATAGCGGATAGAGATTTACTGAGCTCAGCGTCCTGGGGCTTAGCAGCAGGTGGGTCAGTCTCTGCTGCACGGATCTGGGCACGGGTAGTCACAGAGTTAACATCAGCGGGACCCATAGGAGCGTAGGCAGAAACAAGGGGGGCCAAGTCATTTCCAAGAAGAACATCAGCAGGTAAGTCCTTCTTGACCCCCACATTCACAGGTCTAGCGCCCACTCCCCAATCCAAATGTACCCTGGCAACAGGTAGGCTGAACACATCGCCCCCTGCTACCCTCACAGCCACAGTGTCTCCAGTGTACTGTTTCTCAGACACCAAGTTCTTTTGAAGCAAGGTCATGGTAGCACCAGTATCCCGTAGACCACTGACCTTCTTCCCATTCACTTTAACCAGTTGCCGGTTATTCCGGTGGGCAGCTTGCACAAGGTCTGCCTCATGTAGGATGCTCCAGCATTCTTGCGCCTCTACGTAGCGGGCCGCAGGCTGAGGATTACGTGGGATTCCGCCGGCGGGTCTTCTCCAGGACTGCGCTTGGTTCGCTGCGTTTAGGGGACACTCTGGTCTTTTGTGCCCTAGTTGCTTACATCTAAAGCACCGAATAGGTTGTGAGTAGCACCGCAGGGCTCTCTGAGGGTAGTTTGTGGCCGGAGGCCGTGTGGTATAGTGGTGCGCCGGGGTTTGGTAACTGGCAGCTGCTGGGGTGACTGGGGGTCTGTACTCCACTCTAGAAGGGGGCTTAGTTGTAGCAGTGTCCAGTTTGCGGGCATCCGTATACTCATCTGCCAAGCGAGCCGCTTCCTGCAGGGTGGAGGGTTTACGGTCCCGAACCCACTCTCGAACTCCTGCGGGTAATTTGTCGAAGCAATGTTCCAACAGGAATAGCTGCAGCACCTCTTCCCCAGATATGGCTTGGCACCCCGCTATCCAGTGAGCTGCTGTGCGGTGCACCTTACATGCCCACTCAAGGTAGGAATCTCCAGCTAATTTAACAGTGTCTCTGAACCGCCTCCTGTATGCCTCCGGTGTAACCGCATACCTGGAGAGCAGAGCCTCTTTTACAGTATTATAATCCCTGACTTCCTCATCTGGAATGGCCCGAAAAGCCTCTCTGGCCCGGCCGGATAATTTTCCAGATAATATCGTGACCCAGTCCTCTGCGGGTACGTTGTGTAGTGCACATTGCCTCTCAAAATCCGCAAGGTACCCATCAATCTCTCCTTCTGTTTCCAGGAAGTTTTTAAAAGCTGCAAAATGTACTTTTCTCTTTTCCATCTTAGTCAGTATTGTAATAATCCCCCTCTTCCTGAGGTTACTGGCTTGTGTAGTTGCTCTTCTGGGCGATAAGGTTCATTCCGTCGCTGCCACCAATGTTACAGTACCAACAGTGTACCAAGGGTTAATACCAGATGAACAATGTCCTGCATAGGGAATCAGCAATTCACAACCCAGCCAGTTTCCCTGCAAACATGAGACCAAGCTCCACATTTCAGGTTTAAAAAAGAATAACTACTTTATTTGAAGGCAGCACACAGATTTATACACCCTGGCTTCAGGTTACAGAGGGCATTGGTTTAACAGTAAAGCAAACATATGAACAATGCATCAAACCTCTAACAATTGTCTATTCACAGGTAAAACAGATTAACATATTAAGTTAATTAACTAGGGAAGAACGTTTACTCAGACAATCTGATGTTGGGCAGTCTAGTTAACATAATCACACAAGGACACAATCAGTTTACCCAGACAGACTCCTGAGACACAATCAGATCTGAAACATACATAGAATACATCTTATTACAGAATATAGGAACAGTTCTTATTAGCTATAAAGTCTTTTATGCCCACTTGGCTTATAGAGTCACAATTGCTCCCAAAAGGTGCACTCACACCCTGTACCCATCCTGTATTTATGGATACAGGGTGACATAGACATAAGACAGAGTTATGAAAGTACATGGGGTGTCCAGCATATAAAATTCCATATTTTCATGCAGTCTCTGGGTATCCTTAAGCCCATGTACCTCCAGCCCAAAGAATGTTCCATAACAGGCCCTCCAATGTACAGTGGCGAGATTGGTTTCGTCACAGGCCATAAAACCCTTTTTTTTCTTTCATGATTAAAATAGAGGATGAAATTTTAAACAACTTTCAAATGTACTTCGATTATCAAATTGTCTTTGTTTTTTGTTATCCTTTGTTGTAAAGCAAAACTTTCCATTAGAATAATATGTAGATATATTTTTTACAATGATATTAGTGGTTTAAATATTGAAAATATAACGGTTTGCTTTCTATGTACAGTACTTTAATTTCTATAAAGTAATGGGCACAGCCATTTTTTAACTAGTTTTCTATTTATCATTATTAAGTATACCTTCATTTTTGCTGTTATTAACACTTTACTCAGTTCTTTAGCAAAAGAATCTGTAGGATCCTCCGTTAATGTACAGGAAGTTTCTTTATCACTCAAAAGACTCATAGCTTCCATTAGGTATTCTGCCTTCTTCTGTATTACTATCCCCCCGCCCTTGTCGGCGGAACGTATGACAATATTGTCATTATTCATTCATTTTTTATGGGATCTTCTCTCCAAAATCAACAGATTATCATTATAATTGTTTATGAAGCTATCTTCCTTTGCAAAGGATTCTTCTATGTCCTTGAGGACTAATTTCTTGAACATAGATACCTGCTCCCCCTGTGCCCCTACAGGGTAAAAAGTAAATTTCCCCTTAAAATTAGAGTGACAGATTTCTGAGTCTGTTTCATATTGGGACATATTTAACTATGTCATTATCTACACTGCTCAACATTCTATCCTCGACATCTAGTTCATGTCCCTTACTCTCTTTCTCCAGATTTTTTAAAATATCTAATGTTCCCAAATCCCCAAACTCAATATAATTGTGGTTTTGCATCATTCTATTCGCAGGATTCTTTAAGAAATATCTCTTGAGTGTGAGTTTTCAGACATATTTGTGCACATCTACGTACATTTCAAATCTGGAGAAAGAGAACTAGATGTCGAGGATAGAATGTTGAGCATTGTAGATAATGACATAGTTATTGCTGAATTGTTAAATATGTCCCAATATGAAACAGACTCAGAAATCTGTCACTCTAATTTTAAGGGGAAATCTACTTTTTACCCTGTAGGGGCACAGGGGGATCAGGCATCTATGTTCACGAAATTAGTCCTCAAGGACATAGAAGAATCCTTTGCGAAGGAAGATAGCTTCATAAACAAATATAATGACAATCTGTCGATTTTGGAGAGAAAATCCCTTAAAAAATGAATGAATAATGACAATATTGTCATACGTTCCACCGACAAGGGTGGGGGGATAGTAATACAGAAGAAGGCAGAATACCTAATGGAAGCTATGAGTCTTTTGAGTGATAAAGAAACTTCCTGTACATTAACGGAGGATCCTACAGATTCTTTTCTTAAAGAACTGAGTAAAGTTTTAATAACAGCAAATAATGAAGGTATACTTAATAATGATGAATATAAGTTTCTATTTGTTCCCCAACCCAATATTTCTATTTTTATCACCTCCCAAAAGTACATAAGGACCCTATCAATCCCCCAGGGAGACCGATTGTCTCGGGGATAGGGTCAATATGTGACAATGTATCTAAATATGTAGCTCACTATCTTCAGCCTGTAGTAAAAAAAACACGAGCTTATTTAAAGGATACAACATCAGTTATTAATTATTTTGAGGGTCTATTATGGGAGGATAATATGTGTTGGATTACCTGTGATGTGGCAGCACTTTAAACCTGTATTCCACATGACAAAGGGGTAGAAAAAAATCAAAGATGAATTGTCAAGATGGCAAATGCCAATTAATCATATCCTCTTTATAATATATAGGCCCCTATTTAAGAAAGTTTGGCGGACCTGATCCGACAGTGCGGATCAGGTCCGCCAGACCTCGCTGAATACGGCGAGCAATACGCTCGCCGTATTCAGCATTGCACCAGCAGCTCACAAGAGCTGCTGGTGCAACTCCGCCCCCCTGCAGACTCGCGGCCAATGGACCGCCAGCAGAGGGGTGTCAATCAACCCGATCGTTCTCGATCGGGTTGATTTCTGGCGATGCCTGTCCGCCTGCTGAGAGCAGGCGGACAGGGTTATGGAGCAGCGGTCTTTGTGACCGCTGCTTCATAATTGTTGTTTCTGGCGAGCCTGCAGGCTTGCCAGAAACACGGGTCATCATCAAGCTCCATTTGGAGCTTGATAGATAGGCCCCATAGTATCAATGTCATACTCAGGTACAACTATTTCCTATTTTAAAATAAGTACTGTCTTCAAGTACGAGGAACAGCGATGGGGACAACTTTTGCCCCATCATACACAAACCTCTACATGAATGCTTTTGAAAATGATTTCATTTGGAATAATAATCCATATACCCAGAACATTGTAAAATACGGGCGGTATATAGATGATATTATCATTCTATGGAAGGGAGACACTATTGAGATAGAGAATTTTGTTGAACATATAAATATGAATCATTACCATTTAAAATTTATTAAAACGTTTTCTTAAACACAGATAGAATTTTCAGATTTAATTTTACTTAAAGATGATGAAGGGAAAATAGCAGTTAGGAACTTAAGGAAAGTCACTGAAAGAAATAGCTTTATACAAACGAAAAGTGCACATAAAAAATGCTGGATGAACAATGTCCCATACAGTCAGTTCCTCAGGCTAAAGAGAAATTGTACTCACCAAGGAGACTTTGAAAAAGAAGCACACATCCTAGAAAATAAGTTTCTAGAGAAAGGATATAGTGTGGATATTTTAAGAGAGACACGTAGAAAAGCCACAACACCAGATAGAAGTAAACTTATTAGTCAGTAGAAACAGGGGAAACAACCCCTGGGTACTAAAATGCATAATAGTTTAATAAAATTTCAAACTACCAAGGTTGAGCCGATTAGATTTATCACAACATATAATGAAGGGACTAAGACTTTGGAAAATATTTTTAAAAAACACTGGCCCCTCTTAAAGGCAGAACCTATTTTGGGATCCCACCTTTATGGTAAGCCTGAATTTTCATATAAAAAAGGAAGAAGTCTAAAAACTTTATTAGCCCCCAGTAAATTAAGGATGAAAAAACAACAAAAAGAGGGCCAAATAACTGGAAACGTTAAAATGTTCAAAGTCAAGGTGCAATATGTGTAAACATGTTAATAGGTCACCTACATTTTCTAACTCAGAAAATACAGAAACTTTTAATATTACGTTCAAAAGTAATTGTGACTTCACCTATGTGGTATACTTTTTAAATGTGGGTGTGGCCTACTTTATGTAGGTAGCACGAAACGAAAGATCCGACGCAGGGTTAATGAACATATTTATAACATAAAAGAGAAGTTTCTGAAACATAGCGTATCAAAACAGTTTTTAGACCATCATAACAGCAGTCTGAGATCTCTAAAAGTTCAAGTTATTGACTGGGTTTCGACATCTAAACCAAACAGATTATTAGAACTCAGAAATTTAGAAACTCTATGGATCTATAAATTAAAAAGTCTACATTCACTAGGTCTGAACATAGATATAGATGTGGCGGCCTATATGTGAACAATATATATGTATGTGTATATCAATTATAAAATTGAAAATGATCTATTTATGTTTTTTACCTTGGATATTAATATAAATTGGGCTTTAAATAGGATTTTTTTTTTCTACTTTTTACTATACTATACAAACATGCAGTTTTATATGGTTTTAAATGTTATCGGCTAGATTTAGAGTTTTGTCGGTAAAGACCCTCGTAGCTAACGCTGCTTTTTTTCCCAGCGCACCCTTAAGACAACGCTGGTATTTAGAGTTGTCTAAGTGGCTGCGTTAGGCTCAGAAAAAGGAGCGTTGAGCAGAATTTACCTTCCCTTCAACTCTCAATACCAGCGTTGCCTACGGTAGTGGTGAGCTGGAAAAACGTGCTCGTGCACGATATCCCCATAGGAAACAATGGGGCTGAGCTGGCTGGAAAAAAACCTAACACCTGCAAAAAAGCAGCGTTCAGCTCCTAGCGCAGCCCCATTGTTTCCTATGGGGAAACACTCTCTAAGTCTGCACCTAACACCCTAACATGAACCCCGAGTCTAAACACCCCTAACCTTACACTTATTAACCCCTAATCTGCACCCCCCGCTATCGCTGACACCTGCATTATATTATTAACCCCTAATCTTCCGCTCCGGACACCGCCGCCACCTACATTATAGCTATGAACCCCTAATCTGCTGCCCCTAACATCCCCGACAGCTATATTATATTTTTTACCCCCAATCTCCCCCCCCAACGTCACCGCTACCTAACTACACTTATTAACCCCTAATCTGCCGACCAGACCTCGCCGCCACTATAATAAATGTATTAACCCCTAAACCGCCACACTCCCACCTCGCAAACACTATAATACATTTTATTAACCCCTAATCTGCCCTCCCTAACATCGCCGCCACCTACCTACAATTATTAACCCCTAATCTCCCGCCCGCAATGTCGCCGTTACTATAATAAAATTATTAACCCCTAAACCTAACTCTAACACTAACCCTAACACCCCCTAACATAAATATAATTTAAATTAAACAAAATAATATTCCTATAATTAAATAAATTAATCCTATTTAAAACTAAATACTTACCTAGAAAATAAACCCTAATATAGCTACAATATAAATAATAATTACATTGTATCTATTTTAGGATTTATATTTATTTTACAGGCAACTTTGTATTTATTTTAACTAGGTACAATAGCTATTAAATAGTTAATAACTATTTAATAGCTACCTAGTTAAAATAAGTACAAAATTACCTGTAAAATAAATCCTAACCTAAGTTACAAATACACCTAACACTACACTATCATTAAATTAATTAAATAAATAAACTACAATTAGCTAAACTAAAATACAATTAAATAAACTAATCTATAATACAAAAAAAACAAACACTAAATTACAAAAAATAAAAAAATATTAAAAGAAGTTTAAACTAATTACACCTAATCTAAGCCCCCTAATAAAATTTAGGCGGTTTAGGGGTTAATACATTTATTATAGTGGCGGCGAGGTCCGGTCAGCAGATTAGGGGTTAATAAGTGTAGTTAGGTAGCGGCGACGTTGGGGGGGGCAGATTAGGGGGTAATAAATATAATATAGGTGTCGGCGATGTTAGGGGCAGCAGATTAGGGGTTCATAGCTATAATGTAGGTAGCGGCGGTGTCCGGTCGGCAGATTAGGGGTTAAAAAAAATTATTAGAAGGTTGGCGATGTGGTGGGGGGGCTCGGTTTAGGGGTACATAGGTAGTTTATGGGTGTTAGTGTACTTTATAGCACAGTAGTTAGGAGCTTTATATTCTGGCGTTAGCCCATAAAGCTCCTAACTACTGACTTTATTTTGCGTCTGGAGTCTTGTCGGTAGAGGCTCTACCGCTTACTTGTTCCAAGACTCCAAATACCAGCGTTAGGCAAATCCCATAGAAAAGATAGGATACGCAATTGACGTAAGGGGATCTGCGGTAGCCTGGAGTCGCAGAAAGGAAGTGAGCGGTAGACCCTTTCCTGCCTGACTCTAAATACCAGCGGGCGGCCAAAAGCAGCGTTAGGACCCCTTAACGCTGCTTTTGACGTCTAACGCCAAACTCTAAATCTAGCCGTATGTTTTTTATCACTTATTTATGCATGTAAAAATATTGGCGATCGTGTGTGTATAGTTAAAAATAAGAATTACCATTTATGATTATGTATAAACTAATGTGTATAATATGCCTCACAAGATGCAGGAGATTAATGTTTCCTATAAGTTGAATGTATGTAGAAGCTGAGGGAATACATTGTTATTAGTATATGGCCAAATCTTTGTTATATTTGTATAAAATAGCTACTGACAAAGTGACTAAGGAAGCTCAGCCAATCAGACGAGCTATAGGTATAACACACCCCCTGAAAGAGGTGTGTCTCGGATGGGCCTTTAAAAATGGAAGGGCACTATCTTTCAAAACATCCGTTTTTTCCTCTTGAAAAAGCCTGGCCACTGACCGGGAGAAACGCGTAGGGGTTTTTATTTTCATGGCATCCAGATTACGGACTGCTCCTGACCGTCACATGACCAAGAACTCAGAGAGTGTTACCGAGACCCTGGGGGTGCTATCGATCATTTGGAAGGACTTACCAACTGGTTCCTTTCCAGCCATGGAATATAGTGAAAGCTATATTAGAACATGGCAGCACCCATGACTAGAGGGAGGCGGGGAATAACCTCAATACTTAAAAGGTAGTTAGTGATCAATGTCCTTTTAACCTCACATAAAGGGACCTAACAATATTATTGGGTCGATTTATCAAGCTGAGGTGGACAGGGGGCACATACGCACTCCTGTCCGCTGCAGCTCCCCTCTGGCAGGCTGAATTCAGCTGCCGGAATTCAGCATTGCACACAAACTCTATTTTGCACTCCTGTGCAATGCTGCCCCCTGCCTGCGCACAGCCAATCACACGTGGGCATGAGCTTTCAATCTCCCAAGGCGGACAAGACCGGGGAGATTGAAATTCGCCACCTAAGAGGCAGCAAAAGGGTAGGGAAGCAGCGGTCTGATGACTGCTGCTTGTTAATTACGGAGTGCAGGGTCTCTTGTGAGAACCTGCAGCCGTAGATGGGCAAAGGGGTTGATAAAATTGACCACTGTGTTTTGTTTTTTTGCAGCTAAAAGAGGGTATTTTAAATGTTCATTGATAGAGGGGTGAAACTTCGGGGTGAAACTTCATAAACAAGTATTTCCTAGCAGTTTTAAATTCTGATCTGTGTATTGCTGGTATACTTTTGTTAAATTCCTACTTTGATTTGGGGTGGTGGAAGGGGCACCTGCTGAGGATTTTGCATAAGGCACCATTTTGCCTAGATCCATATCATTTTCACATGTTTAAAGGGACATTGTACTATAAAATGTTCCCAATAATTCATTTTACCTGCAGGTGTGTATTATATTGTTTACAAATAGCTTCTTTACCTTTATTTTCTCATTTGAAATAGCTGATTTTGCCTGTAAAACCATAACCTACACTGAAAATATGAAAATGGTTGAAAACAGGAAACAGCAGCAGTCCAGTGAGAGGAGGGAATGACAAGTCCTTGAAAAAGCTGAATTTAGTCGGAGAAACGTACATTGGAGGAATATTGATACCAAGAAGGACATTATATCACAGAGGGCATTCCATTGGTAGATCAGCCTAGAACACCAAGTGGCAGTTAGCGTTGTTTTGCTGTAGAGCCGGGTTAACTTTGAACTTTAAGCACACCCTTTATTGCATGTACGTCTATAGTATCAGTTGACTAGATTACGAGTTGTGTGTTAGGCTGAAATAGCAGCATTAACAGGTCCTAACGCTGCTTTTTCACTACCGCTGCTATTACGTGTCTTGCAGGTATAGGGGCACCGCACACTTCTTTGGCCTTACCGCAAAACGACTTACGTAAACTTTGTAAACCCTTTTTCTATGGGACTTTCATAGCGCTGGTATTACGAGTCTGTCCTGGGAGGCCAAAAAGTGACCGGTACACCCTATACCTCCAAGATCCGTAACGCATTTTAAAGTCAGTAGTTAATGGTTTTATGGTACAACGCCGTAGCATAAAACTTATAACTAAAGTGCTAAAAAGTACACTAACACCCATAAACTACCTATTAACCCCTAAACCGAGGCCCTCCCGCATCGCAAACACTAAAAGAACATTATTAACCCCTAATCTGCCGCTCCGGACATCGCTGCCACCTACATTATACTTATTAATCCCTAATCTGCTGCCCCCAACATCGCCGACACCTACATTATTTTTATTAACCCCTAATCTGCCGCCCTCAATGTCGCCGCAACCTACCTACACTTATTAACCCCTAATCTGCCGCCCCCAATGTCGCTGCCGCTATTCTAAATTTATTAACCCCTAAACCTAAGTCTAACCCTAACACCCCCTAACTTAAATATATTTTAAATAAATATAAAGAAAATTACAATAATTAACTAAATTTTTCCTATTTAAAACTAAATACTTACATACAAAATAAACACTAAGCTAGCTGCAATATAACTAATAGTTACATTGTAAATTACAAAGGAGAGAGGGAAAGAGGTATCATATGGCACACTGGTATTGAGAGCCTAAGTTAACACAATTATTTTAGGCAAACACAAAGGGACGAGTGATATTAAAAATAACTTTTATTAAATAATAATATTAAAAATAAGAAAAAGTAATAAGTGAGTGTTTAAAATAGGGTATCACTTGTAGTGAGGTTTAAATGGACAGTACATAGGTAAAGGTAGAGAGATGTCCTATATCCATATCATCATGTGAGCATTATACATGATTCATGTAGCCACATATTACATGAAACATTGGCTACCTTGACTATTACAAAGGACAAATCTAACCTTTGCCTCGGGTCGTGTAATTACAAAACTTTATTGATTAAACTACAAGAGATCCCTAACATGACATGGATTGTCAAAATTGATAGTAAACGTTTAAAAAATGATGTCCCAGATGTGGAACACACTGTTGTATGCTAATAAAAATAGCTTCTCCTGAGAAAAGGGTGGATTAATTATCCAAGGAGATAAATGTAACTATTAAGTTATGAGCAAAAACAAGGTGGGTTCAGTTCTGTATTGAGGGAGATCTCTGATATAATGGGTTACCGTTACCCAAATACAAAAAGCAATTATAAGAATAAGTATGGTGCTGTGATTATATAGAAATATTCAACTCAATATGACCAGTATTACATTAATCACATTTACAGTGCTGTTGTCAAATATATCTCCAATAACACTAGAGATATCTTCCTTTTTGTGATCTCAGTTTATATAGCTATGAGTATACAGGTTTAGTTACATTGTATCTAGCTTAGGGTTTATTTTTATTTTACAGGCAAGTTTGTATTTATTTTAACTAGGTAGAATAGTTATTAAATAGTTATTAACTATTTAATAACTACCTAGATAAAATAAATACAAAAGTACCTGTAAAATAAAACCTAACCTAAGTTACACTAACACCTAACACTACACTACAATTAAATAAATGACCTAAATTAAATACAATCTAGGATAACAGAGCTGCTACTGTGATCAGCCTAATATAACTTGGTTAGCCTGTTAGGGCTTTGATCAGTGTTGATCAAAAGCGCTGGGGGTTTATTTGTGGGGGTTACAAATATATATATATTTTTTTTTGCTGCTGATCACTGAGCTGCTACTGTGATCAGCCTAATATCACAGTGATCAGCCTGTCAGGGCTTTGATCAGTGAACAAAAGTTTATTTGTGGGGATCTTTAGTTATTGTAAATCCCTTTCCTGCTGTTCCCAATCACTACCCTTCCCAGTGCTTTTTTTTTTTTAGTTTATATAAAAAAAATATATATATATAAAAAATCATAAAAAAATTAAAAAAAATCTGAGGGAATAGGGTGGGTGGGAATAGGTGGGTGGTAATTGGGAGGTGGTAATTGGGGTGGTTTAGTAGGATTTTGGGGAAGGTGAAGTGGGAATTGATGGTGGTGAAGTGGTAATTTGTATTGAAAAAAATCCCTTATGGCACGCTATTCGGCAGAAGAGGCTTATGCCATTCTTGCCGAAGATTGAGGGAGTGAAACCCTCTCTGCTCAGTCTGACAGCGCAACCCTTATGGCATCAGATATAGAGCCCTGAGTGATACATCTAATGCTGGTGCTCCCTGCACGCCACCTAAAAGGAGGCGTCGCACAAATGACCAAAATTGGCTACCCCCAAATTTCACTGCCCCAGAAATGCCAGAATTTACTGAGACTCCTGGCATCACAAGTGATGTTCCAGTATGTGAGCCAATAAACTATATGTCACTGATTCTGACAGATACCATGTTTCAGCATATAGTTGCTCAAACAAATTTATATGCCAGCCAGTATCTGTCCAAAAATCCCCAATCTCTGTATGTCAGAAAAAATACCTGGCACCCCACTGACATACCGGAGATTAAAAACTTTTGGGCCCTGACATTAATAATGGGGATTGCGAAGAAACCCAGCATACGTTCATACTGGAGCCAGAACCCCATCCTGGCTACCCCTCTTTTTCCACGGGTTATGAAGAGGGACAGATATGAACAATTGCTGCGGTTTCTCCATTTTAATGATAATAGCCAGTGCCCCCCCCAGAAATGATCCCCTGTATGACAGGCCCCTGATAAGCCACCTGTCCCAAAAATTTAAAGACGTTTACATCCCTGAGCAGGACATTTGCAACTTTTCAAGCAATATATACCATCCAAGAGGTCCCGCTATGGTTTAAAATTTTATAAACTCTGTGAATGCAGTACTGGGTATACCTGGGCATTTCGCATCTACCAGGGAAAAGATAGCCACTTGGATCCACCTGGCTGACCGGATTCAGTTGGCACAAGTGGGAAAATTGTGTGGGATCTCCTACTACCCCTGCTAAATAAAGGGTACCATTTGTGGCTCGATAATTTTTACACCAGCACAGAGCTATTAAAATGTTTATTTTATTTTGAAACCGTGGCCTGTGGCACAACGAGAAAAAATCGCAAAGGTTTCCCCCAGAAGCTGACATATGGAAAAAAAAGTAAGGGCACAACGTCAACAATGAGCTACTGGCCCTTCGGTACACTGATAAAAAAGATGTGTACATGCTCTCCACAATGCATGATGAACTACAGTGCCAGTGTCTGGGAAGATCTGCACAGATCCTAAAGCCAAAGTGCATTGTGGACTACAACAAAAACATGGGGGGGGGGTAGATTTAGCTGACCGGTGCCTGCAGCCATATCTAATTCAAAGAAAAACTAGAACTTGGTACAAAAAAGTAGCTTTTTATATTATGCAGATCGCAGTATATAATGCATATGTGCTGTACAAAAAATCAGGCACAGGGAAACCTTATACTTTTTTGGAATTTGTGTTAAATGTAACATCTGATATTTTGTTTAACCAGACCCCTAATACTCCCACTGTTCAATCTGAAAATGTCGAGCGACTCTGTGGCAGGCATTTTCCCACTAGGATCCCCCCCACTGCCTGCAAATTAACACCCCAGAAAAGATGCAGAGTCTGCTATAAAAAAGGAGGGAGGAGGGATTCTAGTTACCATTGCCCTGACTGCCCTTCTCAACCTGGCCTCTGTATCACTAATTGCTTTCGAACATATCACACAGAGTTAAACTTTTAATTTGAAAGCAACCTGTATGTGTTCCTAATTTATTTTATTTTATTATTCTGTATTCCTAACTTCATAAATCCCCTGACCTTGCCCTGTCCCTTTATATGTTAAGCCCATCAACTCTAAGGGCATTATAAGTTATACAAAACAACTAAAATACTCCTTTTAGAATATCCTGAGTTATCCACTTTTGCAAATGGTATGTCATGAGGGGGGTAATTTTCTTTCCTGGGCTGTCATACTGTCTCAAAGGCAACATAGGTCCAGAAGATCAATGTGCCAAATGTCTATGCAGACCCTATATTGGGCCCTGTAACTTCCTAAAACCCCATAAAACCTCTGCATAGGGGGTATTGTTGTACTCATGGGAGATCACTGAACACAAATATGGGTGTATTACAGCAGTAACAAATATAAGGGTGATGATCTAAATAGAAAAAAGGCAGTGCTTGTGTGAAAAAAGCAAATAAAAAAATATGACCACTAAATTTGACCAGGTTTTGTGACTAAGTGGCTACAAAAAAAGACTAAACATAGTCCTTTTTCAATACCCTGGGTTGTCTACTTTTGCAAATGGTATGCCATGATGGGGTAATTTTCATTCCTGCGCTGCCATACTGTCTCAAAGGCAACATAGGTCCAGAAAATCAATGTGCCAAATTTCTATGCAAATTGGCAGACCCTATATTGGGCGCTGTAACTTCCTGAAACCACATAAAATCTGTATATAGGGGGGTATTGTTGTACTCATGGGACATGGCTGAACACAAAGATGGGTGTATTATAGCAGCAAAACATAAAATGATGATATAAACAGCAAAAAGGCAGTGTTTTTTTGTGATAAACTAAAACTAAAATATGAACATTACTTTGGCCAGATGTTGTGACTAAGTGGCTACAAACAAAGACTAAACATAGTCCTTTTTCAATACCCTGGGTTGTCTACTTTTGTAAATGGTATGCCATGATGGGGTAATTTTCATTCCTGGGCTGCTATAATGTCTCAAAGAGGACAAAGGCCCAGAAAATGAAAGTGACAATTTTCCATGTAAATGGGCAGATCCCATATTTGGCCCTGTAACTTCTGTAAACCCCATAAAACCTGTACATGGGGGGTACTGTTTTACTCTTAGGACATTGACAAACACAAATATATGTGTTTTATAGCAGCAAAACATAAAAGGTTGATGACAGAAACAGCCAAAGTGCAGTGTTTGTGCAAAAAACGCATAAAAAAAATGACCACTACATTTGGCCAGGTGTTGTGACTAAGGTGCTTCACAAAAAGATGTGACATGGCCCTTTTGGAATACCCTTGGTTGTCTACTTTTGTAAATGGTATGCCATGATGGGGTTATTTTCATTCCTGGGCTTTTATAATGTCTCAAAGAGGACATAGGCCCAGAAGATGAATGTTCCAAATTTTCATGTAAATGTGCAGACCCCATATTTGGCCCTATAACTTCTGTAAACCCCATAAAACCTGTACATGGTGGGTACTGTTGTACTTGTAGGACATTGACAAATACTTATATGTGTGTTTTATAGCAGTAAAACATAAAAGCTTGATGACAGAAACAGCCAAAATGCAGTGTTTGTGTAAAAAATGCATACAACAAAAATGACCACTACATTTGGCCAGGTGTTGTGACTAAGGGTCTTCACAAAAAGACGTGACAGGGCCCTTTTGGAATACCCTGAGGTATCTACTTTTGTAAATGGTATGCCATGATGGGGTAATTTTCATTCCTGGGCTGCTATAATGTATGAAAGGCAACTTAAGCCCAGAAAATGAATGTGCCAGATTTCTATGTAAATGGGTAGGCCCTATGTTGGTCCTTGTAAATTCCAGAAATCTCAGAAAACCTGTACATGGGGAATATCATTATACTCATGGGACATCGCTAAACACAAGTATGGGTGTTTTATAATGTCTCAAAGAGGACATAGGCCCAGAAGATGAATGTGACAAATTTTCATGTAAATGGGCAGACCCCATATATGGCCCTATAACTTCTGTAAACCCCATAAAACCTGTACATGGTGGGTACTGTTGTACTTGTAGGACATTGACAAAACACTTATATGTGTGTTTTATAGCAGTAAAACATAAAGGCTTGATGACAGAAACAACCAAAGTGCAGTGTTTGTGTAAAAAACGCATACAACAAAAATGACCACTACATTTGGCCAGGTGTTGTGACTAAGGGGCTTCACAAAAATATGTGACATGGCCCTTTTGGAATACCCTGGGTTGTCTACTTTTGTAAATGGTATGCCATGATGGGGTAATTTTCATTCCTGGGCTGCTATAATGTTTCAAAGAGGATATAGGTCCAATAAATCAGGGTGCCAAATTTCCACGCATGAAAACTGAAATGGCCAGACCCTATATTTGGCCCTATAACTTCTGTAAACCCCATAAAACCTGTACATGGGGGGTACTGTTGTACTTGTAGGACATTGATAAACACTTATATGTGTGTTTTATAGCAGTAAAACATAAAAGCTTGATGACAGAAACAGCCAAAGTGCAGTGTTTGTGTAAAAAACGCATACAACAAAAATGACCACTACATTTGGCCAGGTGTTGTGACTAAGGGGCTTCACAAAAAGACGTGACATGGCCCTTTTGGAATACCCTGGGTTGTCTACTTTTGTAAATGGTATGCCATGATGGGGTTATTTTCATTCCTGAGCTTCTATAATGTCTCAAAGAGGACATAGGTCCAGAAGATGAATGTGCCAAATTTTCATGTAAATGGGCAGACCCCATATTTGGCCCTGTAACTTCTGTAAACCCCATAAAACCTGTACATGGGGGTACTGTTGTACTTGTAGGACATTGACAAACACTTATATGTGTGTTTTATAGCAGTAAAACATAAAAGCTTGATGACAGAAACAGCAAAAATGCAGTGTTTGTGTAAAAAACGCATACAACAAAAATGACCACTACATTTGGCCAGGTGTTGTGACTAAGGGGCTTCACAAAAAGACGTGACATGGCCCTTTTGGAATACCCTGAGGTGTCTACTTTTGTAAATGGTATGCCATGATGGGATAATTTTCATTCCTGGGCTGCTATAATGTATGAAAGACAACTTAAGCCCAGAAAATGAATGTGCCAGATTTCTATGTAAATGGGTAGGCCCTATGTTGGGCCTTGTAAATTCCAGAAATCTCAGAAAACTTGTACATGGGGGGTATCGTTATACTCATGGGACATCGCTAAACACAAGTATGGGTGTTTTATTGCAGTAACATATATCAGGATTATGATATTCACAATAAAATCATTTGGAAAGATTAAAATTTCTTAATTTCTCACACTTACTTCAATTTTTTTATATAAAATTATAGTTGAGAAATAAATCTTTTATGCCAAAAGAAAGCCCTATCTGTCCTCTAAAAAACAATATATAATTAGTGTGGGTGCACTTAATGTGAAAGGGGTAAATTATGGTTGAAAAGACATATAGCTGAAATTCAAGGTTTTGTTTACGTTCAGAACTTGAACAATTGCCTATGTCATGAAAGGGTTAAAGATCTGTAATTTGTTTTCTATTTTCTGTAATTTAGTGTTGGTTTTTTTGTACTTTAGCTAATTGTATTTTAATGTATTTAATTGTATTTAATTTAGGTCATTTATTTAATTGTAGTGTAGTGTTAGGTGTTAGTGTAACTTAGGTTAGGTTTTATTTTACAGGTATTTTTGTATTTATTTTAGCTAGGTAGTTAGTAAATAGTTAATAACTATTTAGTAACTATTCTACCTAGTTAAAATAAATACAAACTTGCCTGTAAAATAAAAATAAACCCTAAGCTAGCTACAATGTAACTATTAGTTATATGGTAGCTATCTTAGGGTTTATTTTACAGATAAGTATTAAGTTTTAAATAGGAATTATTTAGGTCATAATATTAATTTTTATTTAGATTTATTATAATTATATTTAAGTTAGGGGGTGTTAGGGTTAGGGTTAGACTTAGGTTTAGGGGTTAATACATTTAGTATAGTGGCGGTGACGTTGGGGGCGGCAGATTAGGGGTTAATAAATGTAGGTAGGTGGCGGTGATGTTAGGGATGGCAGATTAGGGGTTAATAATATTTAACTAATGTTTGCGAGGCAGGAGTGCGGCGGTTTAGGGGTTAATATGTTTATTATAGTGGTGGTGATGTCCGGAGCGGTAGATTAGGGGTTAAAAAATATAATGTAGGTGGCGACGATGTTGGGGCGGCAGATTAGAGGTTAATAAGTTTAAGATTAGGGGTGTTTAGACTCGGGGTTCATGTTAGGGTGTTAGGTGTAAACATAAATTTAATTTCCCCATAGGAATCAATGGGGCTGCGTTACTGAGTCTTACGCTGCTTTTTCGCAGGTGTTAGACTTTTTTGCAGTCGGCTCTCCCTGTTGATTCCTATGGGGAAATCGTGCACAAGCACGTATAACCAGCTCACCGCTGACTTAAGCAGCGCTGGTATTGGAGTGCGGTAAGGAGCACAATTTTGCTCACTTCTTGTCTTTTTTGTAAAAACCCGTAATACCAGCGCTGCAGGTAAGTGAGCGATGAGAAAAAAACTGGTCGTTAGCACCGCACAGCTTCTAACGCAAAACTCGTAATCTGGCCGATTGTTTTTAAAACATTTTATTCAAATTATCCAGTTGCTGTCCTGACTGTTACCTGCAGAGGGGGTGATCCTCTGAATGCTGTTATTCCTGAGAGCTCAGTCCTGCTCCTCTTACATGTGAGTAACATTCAAACACATCACTAATAATTTTTCTTTCCTTTTAGGTAAACCAAGGTGGAAAATTGAAAACTCTCCTGGGACAATATTCTTTAAATAATTTTGGATATATTTACATAGAATTAAAGGGACAGTCTATTCAAAATTAAACTTTCATGATTCAGATAGGACATGCAATTTTAAACAACTTTCCATTTTACTTTTATCATCAAATTTGCTTTGTTCTCTTGGTATTTTCTGCTGAAAGCTAAACCTAGGTAGGCTCAAACTGATTTCTAAACTGTTAAAAACCGCCTCCTATCTCAGTGCATTTTGACAGTTTTTCACAGTTAGGAAGAACTAGTTCATGTGTGCCATATAGATAAGATTGTGCTCGCTCCTGTGGAGTTATTTAAGACTTGGCACAGTTTTTCACCCCTAGATGGTGTTAGTTCATGTGTGTCATATAGATAACATTGTGCTCATGCACGTGGGGTTACCTAGGAGTCAGCACTGATTGGCTAAAATGCAAGTCTGTCAAAAGAACTGAGATAAGGGGGCAGTCTGCAGAGGCTTAGATACAAGGTAATCACAGAGGTAAAAAGTATATTAATATAACAGTGTTGGTTATGCAAAACCGGGGAATGGGTAATAAAGGGATTATCTATCTTTTTAAACAATAACAATTCTGGAGTAGACTGTCCCTTTAAGCAAAGTGTTGAGAACATTCACATTGTACTTTATTTATATTTTTGTGAGCTTTCACTGAATTGTGATTTTGTTGTATATGTACATTTGCAATTACTCTCTCTATGTATTGCCCTTTGTATATAGACAAAGAGATAATATAAGGCTGCAGATGTTTATAAAGAAAGAGATAAGCTAATAATGTTGCCTGCTCTTTCTGCAGGCTCAGTCCATTTAAATAAGTTGTATTTTCAAAGGTAAAAAAGGCTATTTCATATATAAAATAAACCAAAATGAGTTATTTACCACACATTTTATACTCTACAGCTACTATAACAAGTCAATGGAAACTTATTAAGGGGACACCAATTTTACAGCACAGTGTCTGTTTAAATAGTGCAATTATGTGCTTTATGCCCTTTTTATACCTCAGAGAGTATGACCAAGCTCAAGATAATATTAGAAACATTTCCTATTATAAAAGAATGTGTTTCCACATGATAAATGAATTCCTTCCCTGTGGTACTGGACACATTTGAGACTCATTGTTAATCTGTAATCACAGACATGTTATTTACTATTCTTTATGCTGTATGCTGTATTTTATTGAGAGTCACAGTCTAACTAGGGGACTTTTACAATAGACTTGTTCATTGCTTTCCTTTTGCGCTACACTATTGATACTAAAACTCAGCACTTCCCATTACTAAGATTATAAACAGGAAGCTGTGTTGAAAACAAGGAAATGATATTCCTGGTAAACCTCATATCAAATCATATTGTGAGAAAATGATTCAAATAGAAGCTAAAACAGCAAACACTCTTCTGCCGGTAAATAACCACATTCCTAGAATGTTCATATGAACTTTATGAGAATGGAGCATATTTTTAGAATACCATTACGGTAAAACGCTACTATAATTCTTTCACAAAGCCCTTGATCCACTTATGCAGGTGTGTATAAGATCCATTGTGTATTTGATTAATCAGTGTCATGAAGAAGAAACAAAATAATCAGTGACAGTTCTAGAGATCTATGAGAACTTTCTTTTGTAACATCCCTAAACTCAAAGGTGTCATAGGAATTTGCAAGGTGCTGCCTTTACTGTATTATATCATTAAAGGGACAGTCTAAAATATAATTGTTTTTGTTTGAAAAGATAGATAATCCCTTTATTACCTATTCCCCAGTTTTGCATAACCAACACAGTTATATTAAAACACTTTTTACCTCTGTGATTACCTTGTATCTAAGCATCTTCTGACAGCCCCCTGATCACATGACTTTTTATTTATTATCTATTGACTTGCATTTTAGCCAGTTAGTGCTGTGTTGTGCCGACTCTTAAATAACTACACGGGTGGGAACACAATGTTATCTATATGGCTCACATGAACTAGCAGTCTCCTGTTGTGAAAAGCAAATAAAAAAGCATGTGATAAGAGGCTGTCTGTAGTGGCTTAGAAACAGGCAGAAATTTAGAGGTTTAAATATTATAAAGTATATTAATATAACAACGTTGGTTGTGCAAAGCTGGGGAATGGGTAGTAAAGGCTTTTTCTGTCTTTTTAAACAATAACAATTTTAGTGTTGACTGTCCCTTTAAGGTTAGGGTTTAGAAAGGGTTTATGGCTTAAAAGCCAAGTGTCGAATTACACACTATAGTATACAAAGTAAATTAGAAAAATTAACACTTTATTGAATATATGCAAGACAAACAAACGACTAGATTCCGAGTTTTGCGTTAAGAGTGAAAAAGCAGCGTTATGGCTCTTTTTCACTACCGCTGGTATTACGAGTTTTGTAGATATATCTGTGCCGCACACTTTTTTGGGCGTGACGCAACGTAACTACCGCAGCTTTCAAAAAGTCCTTTTTCAATGGGATTTCCACAGCGCCGGTATTACGAGTTTGCCTGTCCGGCCAAAAAGTGAGCGGTACAGCCCATAACTACAAGGTCCATACCGTAAACTGAAAATCAGTAGTTATGGCTTTTATGTTACAAATCCGTAACATAAAACTCATTACTAAAGTGCTTAAAAGTACACTAACACCCATAAACTAGCTATTAACCACTAAACTGGGGCCCTCCTGCATCGCAAACACTAAAATAAAAATATTAACCCCTAATCTGCTGCTCCCGACATCGCCGCCACTAGAATAAACATAATAACCCCTAAACCGCCGCATTCCCACATCCCAAACACTAGTTAAATATTATTAACCCCTAATCTGCTGTCCCTAACATCGCCGCAACCTACATTACTGTTATTAACCCCAAATCTGCCGCCCCCATCGTCGTCGCCACTATAATAAAGTTATTAACCCCTAAACCTAACCCTAACTCTAACCTTAACCCTAAAACCTACTAACTTGAACATAATTAAAATAAATCTAAATAAAAATTACAATTAATACCTAAATAATTCCTATTTAAAACTAAATAAATACTTACCTGTAAAATAAACCCTAAGCTAGCTACAATATAACTAATAGTTACATTGTATCTATCTTAGGTTTTATTTTTATTTCACAGGCAAGTTTGTATTTATTTATTAACTATTTACTAACTACCTAACTAACAAATTTACCTGTAAAATAAAACCTAACCTGTCTTACACTAACACCTAATCTTACACTACAATTAAATAAATTACATTAATTAAATACAATTAACTTAATTGCAACAAAAAAAAACAACACTAAATTACACAAAATAAAAAAGAAATTAGCAAATATTTAAACTAATTACACCTAATCTAATAGCCCTATCAAAATAAAAAGTCCCCCAAAAATAAAAAAAACCCTAGCCTAAACTGCCAATAGCCCTTAAAAGGGCCTTTTGCAGGGCATTGCCCCAAAGAAATCAGCTATTTTACCTGAAAAAAAATTACAAACAACCCTCCAACAGTAAAACCCACCACCCACACAACCAAACCCCCCAAATAAAATCCTATCTAAAAAATCTAAGCTCCCTATTGCCCTGAAAAGGGCATTTGGATGGGCATTGCCCTTAAAATGGCATTTAGCTCTTTTTCAGCCCAAACCCTAAGCTAAAAATAAAACCCACCCAATAAACCCTTAAAAAAAACCTAACACTAACCCCCTGAAGATCCACTTACAGTTTTTAAAGACCGGACATCCATCCTCAACGAAGCCGGGAGAAGTCTTCATCCAAGCGGCAAGAAGTGGTCCTCCATGCGGGCAGAAGTCTTCATCCAGACGGCATCTTCTATATTCATTCTTCCGACGCAGAGCGGCTCCATCTTCAAGACATCCGGCGCAGAGCATCCTCTTCATACGGGTTCCAGACATACACTGTAGGTTCCTTTAAATGACATCATCCAAGATGGCGTCCCTTGAATTCCGATTGGCTGATAGAATTCCATTAGCAAATAGGAATTTAAGGTCAAAAAAATCCTATTGGCTGATTGGATCAGCCAATAGGATTGAGCTAGGATTTTTTCACCTTTAATTCCGATTGGCTGATAGAATTCTATCAGCCAATCGGAATTCAAGGGACGCCATCTTGGATGACATCCCTTAAAGGAACCTTCAGTGTACGGCTGGGACCGTATGAAGAGGATGCTCCGCACCGGATGTCTTGAAGATGGAACCGCTCCGCGTCGGAAGGATGAAGATAGAAGATGCCGTCTGGATGAAGACTTCTGCCCGCATGGAGGACCACTTCTTGCCGCTTGGATGAAGACTTCTCCCGGCTTCGTTGAGGACTTCTTGCCGCTTGGATGAAGACTTCTCCCGGCTTTATTGAGAATGGATGTCCGGTCTTCAAAAACTGTAAGTGGATCTTCGGGGGTTAGTGTTAGGTTTTTTAAGGGTTTATTGGGTGGGTTTTATTTTTAGCTTAGGGTTTGGGCTGAAAAAGAGCTAAATGCCATTTTAAGGGCAATGCCCATCCAAATGCCCTTTTCAGGGCAATGGGGAGCTAAGGTTTTTTAGATAGGATTTTATTTGGGGCGTTTGGGTGTGTGGGTGGTGGGTTTTATTGTTGGGGAGTTGTTTGTATTTTTTTTTACAGGTAAAAGAGCTGATTTCTTTGGGGCAATGCCCAGCAAAAGGCCCTTTTAAGGGCTATTGGCAGTTTAGTTTAGGCTAGGTTTTTTTTATTTTGGGGGGCTTTTTTATTTTGATAGGGCTATTAGATTAGGTGTAATTAGTTTAAATATTTGATCATTTCTTTTTTATTTTGTGTAATTTAGTGTTTGTTTGTTTTTGTAATTTAGTTAATTGTATTTAATTAATGTAATTTATTTAATTGTAGTGTAAGGTTAGATGTTAGTGTAAGACAGGTTAGGTTTTATTTTACAGGTAAATTTGTATTTATTTTAGCTAGGTAGTTAGTAAATAGTTAATAACTATTTACTAACTAGTCTACCCAGTTAAAATAAATACAAACTTGCCTGTGAAATAAAAATAAGACCTAAGATAGATACAATGTAACTATTAGTTATATTGTAGCTATCTTAGGGTTTATTTTATAGGTCAGTATTTATTTAGTTTTAAATAGGAATTATTTAGGTATTAATTGTAATTTTTATTTAGATTTATTTTAATTATGTTCAAGTTAGTGGGTGTTAGGGTTAGACAGGGTTAGGTTTAGGGGTTAATAACTTTAGTATAGTGGCGGCGACGTTGGGGGTGGCAGATTAGGGGCTAATAAGTGTAGGTAGGTAGCGACGACATTGGGGGCAGTAGATTACGGGTTAATAAGTGTAAGAGAAAAGGAAATGCTCAGACCTATCCTGTATAAGTGTATGGCTGCAGCAGTGTTAAAGGTAAATACCATATGAGTAATGTTATCTGCACAGAGAAATTGAGTCAATGTCGGTCACAGTGACAAAATTAATGATAAAACAGTTTATCGGTACAACCCCCTGCAAAGTAACAGTTCGGAAGTTCCAAGTAGGCACATACCTCTCTTTGTCCTGAATTGGTCGGAAGATGCCGGGGAGGATTCAAGCAGACAGTAATAATTCTGTGGTCTGCGAGTTTTCACATGTAGTGAAACAGCTGGATGAGTCGCTGTTAGCCGTCAGGTAAACTGCTGAATAGAGTGCGCGGGTGATGCCGTGTCTAGCTGCTCCTTAATGATGACGTAGGGACAGAGGCGGCCTGGTCATCGGTGATGCTCACGATGTTGAGAGGGGTTGTACTCAGTGCAGAGAATACGCTAGCAGCCCAAAAAGTACCAAGAAGGTGAATGTTCCGGTCCTCAAGGCAAGCTCTGCCATAAATCCAAGGAACAACAAAAGACGAGGACCATCAGGAACTATCCAAGTGGTTTTATTCAGACAAATACAAGTGGAGCACTAGACAGTGTACAAGGCTTGGTAGTTACGGATCTAATAAGTGTAGGTAGGTGTCGGCGATGTCGGGGGTGTCAGATTAGGGGTTAATAATATAATGTAGGTATCGGCGATGTCAAGGCGGCAGATTAGGGGTGTTTAGACTTGGGGTTTATGTTAGGATGTTAGGTGTAAACATAATTTTTTTTTTCCATAGGAATCAATTGGGTTGCGTTACGGAGCTTTACGCTCCTTTATTGCAGGTGTTAGGCTTTTTTTTAGCCAGCTGTCCCCATTGATGTCTATGGGGAAATCGTGCATGTAAAACCAGCTCAAAGCTGCACTGGTATTTTGAGTGCGTTATGGAGCTCAATGGAGCTCAACGCTGCTATATTGCCGGCTGACGCCGGGTTTTTGCAAACCTGTAATAGCAGCGCTATAGGGAGGTGAGCGGTGAAAATAACTTGCAAGTTAGTACCGAGCCGCTCATAACGCAAAACTTGTAATCTAGCCAAAAGTTACTAAATTTGGGATATTAAAGGGAGTGGGTATATTGCAATAATTTCCATGTGTCATATATTCCCAACACCAATTAAAAAGATATAGGCCGGCGTACCAGAGAGTGTGATCGATATCAATTATATCAATATTACCTTAGATAATAAGAATTTGAGAACAATTAACCATACATTCATGCATCAGGTTCTCCTGTGCGCTCAAAGGTGTCCTTCTGCCTGTAAGCTTCGTGGTGGTTACCCAGCCAGCCGATTTCTGACTTCCCTATTCATATATATACATTCACTGAAGATTCACACTTTCACATACAACTCATACTATAATATACATATTGTGTCCTATTGTTAGAGGTTATACAATTACATTTGTTACTTTTCTTATCAGAGGCATATACCTTAACATCTGAACAGACGTTTCTAAGGCTCATCCAATGTCTGCAGTGTACACAATTTGTTTCTATATAGCGTATAGTTCAGCAAATATAGGATAATAGTAAGATTGTATCCAATATTAAGTGAACCAACACCCCGATTCTGCCACCCTCTGGCCCCACCCACCAACGCGTTTTGTCACTCTGTATGTGACATCGTCAGGGAATAGGGCCGGCCTGGCCACACTTCTCAATATTTATTTACATTGGTTTTCATAGTAACTACAGTGGAGTTTGTGGCAGTGTCAACCACTGAAACGGTGATCATGTTTGCTTAAGAGGCTTTTTTCTGAATATCTACTTTTAATATCATTGTAAAAAATTATTAGTTGGATTTATATCAAATTACAGTACAGTTTATAAGAATATTACCCACGACCACAATGGTCTTCTTTATCAGTACAGATAGTCGTTTGTCATATTTAATAAATTACAATACAGGTTATAGAGATATTTGCTGCACTAATAACGGTTTAAATGTTCACTCTTGATTTCAATATTGATGGTCCGTGATCTTATAGGTTAATTACAATACAATTTATACAAATATTAACATGAGTTCACATTGATTCAATTTCAAAATTATAGGTACATATATTCATTTAGAGGAATCTGTGTGATTGTTCATAATTTCCTAATTCAATATTTCATAACCTAAATGGTATTTTAATTCTTCACACTTATTATTCCTACAACTGACCCAGTGCATATTCACACTTTTTCGTGCCGACTAATATCTATATGTATCTATATTATTTGTTAGTGATTGCATAGCCTAAAGTTATAGACAATGCTTATGTATTTATGTAATTTTATCATTTTCAAACATTATTAAACATTAACTCTCACCTATAATAGCCTCAAACAGAAGTGTTACAGGATAGAATCAAATAATCCATTATGATTCTTAAAGGAAACATTTGAATGAAATGGCCTCATTCAGTCCTTTAGGAGAAACTGACTGGAATTCATATACCCATCTACATTCCTTTTGATGTAACATTTTACTGATGTTTCTTTTCCTTTCTTTAGGCAAGATTACAAATAGTATGGGTTTTCCACGTGTGATATGGTCTTTTCGCAAACAATTTCCATTACACAGATTTTACAAGTCTTGAAAAATCACAATTGCCTTTTATGCAATAATCCTTTCCGCGCTCGAAGAGCTGTAGTTAACAGTTTTCCGCGACATAAAAGTTTCATGAAACACTTCCAAAATACATTACAAAGTACAGTTACACTGATATTAACACTGTCTAATAAAAATTATTAAAAAAAAAATTGCACACAAAAGTAATAAGTGCTCAAAGATAGGAGATTGCGGGTATTAGAGAAAAAAAAGCAGACGCAGGGATTTTACATTGACATACATACACATACATAAAGAAACATGCATTTATATGTATAGACATATGTTTAACTATGGGGATAATGAAACGTTTTTACATTACAATCTCATGCACATTAAACAATATCTCAGAGGGATTTTCAAAGAGATAGTCGCATATAGATCTCAAGATATCTAGACATATATACAATCATATACATATCTCGATATAAATAGATATATCTGTCCAAAAATCATCACATATATAGAGAAATATTTATGTACAATTAAATAGAACATATTCCGCTAAGAAAACATTCTCGCAAAATGAAATATTCACATTTTCATGTACACTTTTCGAGGAGAATATGTCATGATCTTTGTGCAACAGATTAGGGTTTTAGTGGGGGGGTTCTATTTGTCTTCTCCATTGACTTCTATGGGGGATAACGTGAATGCGCACACAATTTGGCTTTTTGGATTATGCGGGTTAATGCGCACAAAATAAGTTATTTTGCAACCCCAGTTGCGAAAAAACCATAACGCACACTGTTTTTTCAAAACTGCGAAAAACAGATTTGCCTCGTAATTTTTAATCTTGCCCTATGTGTTTTATCTGTTCAATTGCAAAAAAAGAATATCATATTTATTCTCTGAATGTTTTTCATTAATGTGTTTTGCAATTGGAACTGGATGACAACATTTGATGTCACTTAGATGTTCTAATACTCTGACACGTAGTTCTCTTTTTTGTTTTACCTACATAGATTAATGGACAGCCACAAGTGGCTACATAAATCACCATCTTAGATCTACAATTAAGAAAATACTTGATTTCATATTTATTCCCAGTCATTGGGTGTGTAAAGTATTTTTTTGCCCACAGTTAAAGAAACCTTTTGTGTAATTCAGCCATGTTTTTGTTTGTGGTCTTGAAAAATGGCTATTAGTGAGAATGTGCTTTAAGTTTTGTGATCTTCTATTAGTAATCATGGGGCTTTCTGTAATCATCTCTTTTAGATCTGGATCATCCAGAACCAGAAGTACATGCCAATGTTTCTAAAAATATTGCGAACTTTGTAATTTTTCTTATCAATGTGCCTATGATTCTGGTAGAATTATTCAAAGATGTGTTATTCTTTGTAGTGGTCTTATTATTCCTCAGTAATGAATTCCTATCAGTTTATTTAGCTCTCTGATTTGCTTTTTTGAGTCATTTGTTTGGACAACTTCTCTCTTTAAATCTCTTTCTTAATTTGTGTGCTTCATCTTCAAAGTCTTTGTCTGTATTACAGTTTATCTTTGCTCTTAAGTACTGTCCCATTGGTATTCCCAATTTCTGGCTTTTTGGATGGAAACTTTCCGATTTCAAGAGACTATTAGTAGATGTAGTTTTCTTATATAGCACAGAATTTAGAGATCCATCTTCTTCTTTCTGGATCAATATATCCAGGACTGAGATTGCTCTCTCATCAATTGTATGTGTTTATTTCATACCAAATTTATTATTATTTAACCAATCCATAAATTGATCAAAGTCGTTTTTTGTACCAGACCATAGTATTAGCACATCATCATTGTAGCGAATATACAAATCCATATATTTCATATATGAATTCTCTTCTTCATTTAGGATGCTGATTTCTTCAATCCATCCAAAAAAGAGGTTTGCATATTTTGGGGCACAGTATGTACCCATAGATGTACCTCTTTTCTGTAGATACATTTTATTGTTGATTAGAAAGTAGTTGTGTATCAACACAAAATATAGGAGTTTAACAATAAAATCATTGTGTATACTCCCTCTTTGGTTTACAGTTTGTAAAAAAAATACCTAATGCCCTTAAAGGGATAGTCAACACCAGAATTTTTGTTGTTTAAAAAGATAGATAATCCCTTTATTACCCATTCCCCAGGTGTGCATGACCAACACAGTTATAATAATACACATTTTACCTCTGTAATTACTTTTAATCTAAGCCTCTGCAAACTGCCCCCTTATTTCAGTTATTTTGACAGACTTGCATTTTAGCCAATCAGTGCTGTCTCCTAGGTAACTTCACGTGCATGAGCTCAATTTTATCTATATGACAATCATGAACTAATGCCCTCTAGTGGTGAAAAACTGTAAAAATGCATTTAGATAAGAGGCAGCCTTCAAGGTCTAAGAAATTAGCATATGAGCCTACCTAGGGTTAGCTTTCAACTAAGAATACCAAGAGTACAAAGCAAAACTGGTGATAAAAGTAAATTGGAAAGTTGTTTAAAATCACATGCCCTATTTGAATCACGAAAGTTTATTTTGGACTTGACTGTCCCCAAGTGATGTTCAGTATTGGAGTATAAAGTTTCTACATGAATGGTAGCCAATAGTGTATCACTCTCCACGCTCACATTTTCCAAGCAGTTTAGAACATCTTTGCCATCCTGTATAAATAAAGTAAGCAATTGAACAAACTCCCTCAATTTCTTATCAATGAATATACTCACTTTTTCAATAAGACATCCATTACCAGACACTTTACTGTAGGTCAACCTGAAGTTTTTTTTTTATCTTTACAGTATGTATTTTAGGTAGTCTACAGAATGTTGCTACACTTGCTGACATGTTACACATAAAGTTAAATTCATCTTTTGTAATCAGTCTGTCACTGTATCCTCTATCTAAAAGGTATCTCAATTCCTTAGTAAATGTTTCAGTAGGATCAAATAGTATAGTTGCATAGTTATCTTTATTGTCTAGTGTTCATACATATATTCAGATATTTTTTGCTATCCATGATAACTATGTTACCTCCCTTGTCAGCATTTTTAATGGTTATGTCTGAATTATTTTGTAATTTCTTTCTTAATAATTTAAGTTCTTTTTCATTTTAATTTCACTTCTACAGTTTAATGACTCCAGTTCAGTGGTTACTAATGACACACATTTATCTATTGTAGAGTATTGAGAAATAGTGGGCATGAATGTACTTTTATCTTTTACAACACTTTTTAGTTGTTCGTCTGAGGGATTCTCATTGTCATTCATTAAGTTGAATAATACATTGACCATCTGGTGGTCTTGCTCCTGAATCCCCATATAATTTAGTTGGTTTATCTTTATAGTCTTATGGTATTTATGTAGTGCTAGCTTTTTTGCAAATAGATGGGTATCTTTGATCTATGAAAATGTATCAAATTTTGGTGTGAGTATGAATGATAAGCCCTTAGATAACAGTGTAGGATGTTATTTTCTTAATTCAATACCTGATAAATTGTATAAGTTGATAAATAAACCTGTAAACCACCCACTACTATTTCTGCTTTGTTTGTTTTTTGCCCCTGTTCTGTTGTCTTGTTCGCATTGTTCTCTTTGGCTTAAATAGATCCTTGTTTAAAAAAAATCCTGGTAATTGAAGGTTCATTAGTAAGTATTCCACTATTTGCTAGTATTGCTAGTACATTTTCCTCATCTGATGTTTCTGACTCTGATGAGGATTTATCTGATCTGTGTATTTTTTCCTTCTTATCTTGAATTTGTCTAGGGTTTTTTTTTATTATATATTCAATTTCTGATGGTCAGACCAGTCTCTGTGTAATATTCTATGTTTAGTTTCACTTCACGTCTTACTTTAATGTATGTATATGAAAATTCAATTTCTGATCCAAAGTGTCAAAATCCTTATGTGTGATAAATGTATTAGTCTGTGTCTTAGCTTCATTAACGAACTTTGTCAGCTCTTCATATTGTATTCTCTCATATTCAAGTGTTAATTGCATCAAATATAAAGAGCATTGAGTTAAAATCTCTAGCCAGTTAAGAATAAAAATTTCCTCACTAATGTGAAAAGATGGTGCCAATTGAATACGTAATCCCCTAGGGATTAATTTGTTTTTAACATAATTCTCTAGATTTAAAACCTCCCAAAAGGATTTAACTTGTTTTTTATATCTATGATAATATTTAAATAATTGGTATTGATCACACTCTCTGGTACCCCGGCCTATATGTTTTTAATTAGTTTTGGGAATATATGGCACATGGAAGTTGTTGCAATATATCCACTCCCTTTAATATCCAAATTTTAGTAAGTTTGTCATGCATATATGTTCAATAAAGTGTTAATTTTACTATTTTACTTTACTGTATTATATGCTTGGTGCTCTATACAGATAAAGGAGAAAGAAAGCCTTTGGAAGCTTTATGGATGTGCACGGGAGATTTAATACACAACAACCTTTCAGATTGCACTCCTGTTTTTCTGAGGCCACACCAATGATGACCCAGTCACTCTACTAACTACACAGTAACACCCCCAAACATCCCAACTTTGCTCATACACTAACTGTGACCTGCTCCATTTGTGCTGTTGCGCCTCCCCCCCCCCCCCCCCTACACTGACCAGGTGCAATTACACTCATTGCCAGTGCTGCAAGGTGGGCTAATTTTTGATGTGCAGCGGAAAGTTTTAAAAAGTTGATGTGATATCTGTCAACTGGGCTGGGTTTGGTGCTGTGGCTGGAGTCAAGTGGCTGATGGCAGTTATTGCACAACAGTAGCTGATGCAACAGGTACAGCCTGTAAGGTATTTGCGTCTAACTTCATTCACATGATGCTTATTAGTAATTGAATTATGCCACAATAATAGCTGTTGGTCAGGGTTGGCACTCTGACTGTGAGTGACATAGTTATGTTTACCTTTACCAATGATATGGTGCAAAGTGCCAACTTATTTAATTGATTTATCTGCATGCAGAACAAGACTTTGTTAATAATTCAAATTTGATATAAATTAGTTCAGTTTTTGCGGTGGCTTATTACCTATAATATGATAAATACATTTTTGGCTAGTTTTGGGCTACATTTTTTGACAGCATTTCTCATTGCCCCTCTCTTTTATTGTATGCTTGAAACACCACTGCAGATAGCCATAGGTCCTAGAGGAGGACTTCCCCACATGTACACCCTGCAAACATTTAATGCATTTAACTTTAAAGTCATCTTTTGGCATCTCAAAAATGTATGGGCTAGAACCAACGCAGATTATAACCACAAATAAGGATTATTTGAAGGAGGTTGTTGATAAATTTCACTATGTCAATGGTTCAAAACTTTTGATTATTTTTTTTATTTATTGGCTGTGTGGCTTCTTTCAGGGCCATGATGGTAATACTTGAGTCGTATGAGGCATGTACAATATAGCTGCCAATAACCAGGCTTTAAAAAAAACTGGACAGTATTTCTGTATAGAGTTTATTGGTCTGTCCGGTTGCATACTGGATACCTGGCTAACCTACACATACCATAAAAGATAGGTAAAGAAGTTTGTTAACAACTTGGCAACTATAGAGCCATAGTGTCAAAGTGTACTATTCCCTGGCATCCTGAACCACTAACATGATGTTAGCGTCTTTTTTTTTTATTTTTATATAAACTTCATTGGATTTATAAAGTCATATAATAAACAAAAGAAACATGCTTTTCTTGTTGCCGTTCTTTCACAAAATGTTAGATTTGGTTATTTCAAGGACATTGTTTCTCAATAGTAACATATGTAATTAAAGTAGGGATACATTAAAGTAGGGTCTAATCCCTTAAAACATCTGCAATTCGATAGAGGTCTTTGCCTATTTAGTTTTTATGATAGGGTCTAATGCAGATGATGAGGTATTTATGGGGTGTGGTTCCTGCCTTTTAGATAATAGAAAGAGTTTTTGGGTCAGTGAATTCCATAAAGATATAGAGTGAAAGATAGCTACAAAGGATTTCCAGGATTGTGGTCTGCAAGCTTTGTCAGACCAAAGTATTCTGTATATTGATCAGACCATAATCATATCAGATTCTAAGTTGACCCATCTGATCTTATCATTGGGGTTACTCCACAGAGAAATTTGAGCTAGCTGTGCTGCATTGCAGTAAGCAATAATATCTGGGATTCCTATCAGTTTTGTAATTATAAGGATAACATCATCTGCAAATAATTCAATTTTATGATCAGTAACCTTAATGTCTGAGATCTATATTATTTTTAATTGATGCAGCTAGAGACTTAATGCAAAGAGTAAAAAGTAGAGGAGATAGAGGGCACCATTGCCTCATGCCATTACAAGTTGCCAATATTTTGGTGAAGAATTTTATGTCTTGATTAATTAAGTATATAGGGCGGTAATTTGATCAATGTTGTTTATTTTCCTGGGTTTAGGGATCACGGAAATTCTGTAGGTAAATCCACACCCTTCATTATAGCATTAAAATAGCAGACCAAAGAGAGAAATAAGGAAATCTGAATAAGATTTGTAGAAAGTTATTGAAAATCCATCGGGTCCAGGTATTCTATTACAGTTTAAAAATGTAATTGCTAGTTGGACCACTTCAGGGATGATTGCGGCATTTAAGCAGTCAACTTCTTATGCTCAAAGTTGTGTTAGATTAAATTCTTTGAGGAATTGAGTATTTATGGAAAGTAAATAAGCCAAATTTATTCTTTCTGGGAGTTTATAAACTGTTTGATAATAGGTTGCAAATGTATCTGCAATTTCTTGTGATTAGTAATAGAACTATTTTCCTTTTGAATTTGTGATATAACCATAGATCTAGTTACATCTCTGATTTTTCTTGCCAGCATTTGATCTGGTTTATTAGCATAAATGAAATAATGTGTATCAATTAGTTTAAGGGATATGCTAGCCTCTTTAATCTAACTTAGACTTTGTAGTTATTAAAACCGAAGGTAATGTACTTTTAGTGTTAAATTTGTATATATGCAATAAATGAGCAATTTCAATTCTAAGGGAATTTATTCTATCCCCCTCCCTCACTTTATTGGCCTTAAAGGGACACTCAAGTCAAAATTAAACTTCATGATTCAGATACAGCATGCAATTTTAAACAACTTTCCATTTTACTTCCATTAACAAAATGTGCACAATCTATTTATATTTATACTTTTTGAGTCACCAACTCCTACTGAGCATGTGCAAGAATTCACAGCATATACGTACAGTATATGCATTTGTTATTGGTTGATGGCTGTCACATGATACAGGGGGAGTGGAAATAGACATAACTTTGCAATTTATTTAACAACAATCTACTACTCATTTGAAGTTCAGACTATGTGCTATTGCATTGTCTTCTTATCATGCATTTGTTGATTATGCAAATCTACAGTGTTGACTGGTCCTTTAACGGCTTCATCTATAAGGTAACTTCTTAAATAAGCTTTTAGAGTTTCCCAAACATATTGAGGGTTGGATGTTGTTTCAGTGTTTACAGCTAAAAATTTAATGATTTGCTCTTAGATTTTAGAAGAACGGATTGGGTTCTTAACGGGATACTAAACCCCCTTTGTTTTTGTCTTTCATGATTCAGATACAGCATGCAATTTTAAGAAAATTTCTAATTTACTCCTATTATACATTTTTCTTTGTTTTCTTGCTATCTTTATTTGAAAAAGCAGAAATGTAAGGTTAGGAGCAGGCCCATTTTTGGTTTAGCACATGGGTAGCACTTGCTGATTGGTGGTTACATTTATCCACCAATCAGCAAGCCCTACCCAGGTTCTGAACCAAAGATGGGCTGGCTCTTAAGCTTACATTCCTGCTTTTGAAATAAAGATAGCAAGAGAATGAATAAAATGTTATAATAGGAGTAAATTATAAATTTGCTTAATATTGCATACTCTATCTGAATCATGAAAGAAAAAAAAATGGGTTTAGTGTCCCTTTAAGTTATTGTGGATTCACGGACCATGTTGTAGCTCTAAGGGGGTTAACAAGCCTGGTGAGAGTAATTATTACTTAGGAGTGATCTGACCAAGTGCTAGGAATAATTAATTGTTTATGAATCAATGGTAACAGAATTTGACTAAGAAACATGTAGTCAATAAGAGTATAGGTTTTGTGAGTGGGTGAAAAAAGTGTAATCTCTCACATCTATTTAATGTTCGCCAGCCGTCTATGAGGGTGTGATCCAACATAAAGTCGACTAAAAAATGTTTTGGGCCATTTCATTATTTTAGGACAATATCCTAATGAGCTGTCTAGTGGTCTGTCTAAAGTTAGGGTAAAATCCCCTTCTAAGTTAAGGCAGTACTTTTTCCAAGTAGTAACAGTTTACTGAGTTTATAGAGGAAGACTGAGTTGTCATTTGAGGAGTAGATGCTTCCAATAACCACTGAAAATCCCATCAGCTTCCCTTGCGCAAGAATATAAAAAAAAAACAGCTTTATTAAAAATTATTTCCTCGTCTTGGAAATCAAGAGTGAAATGTATTAAAATGGAGACATCACATTTTTTTCTGTAAACTAACAGAATGGAATTGGATTAGAATTTTTTTTCCCAATATTTGGGAGTCCTCATTTTAGTGGAATGAGTTTCCTGTAACAGTATTATATGGGTGTTTACATTTTAGTATGCAATCATTGTTTTTTTTTATTTTTATGTTAAACTGAAGACCAGCAAACATTTTATCCCCATGTGTAAAACTATGTATTAATAAGGACTCATCCATACCCTTTGACTGGACCTCAGGATTCAAGCAGGACCTAGAAAATAACAACTGTAGACTTAAAGGATCATGACCGGCATCCACCTTTCACTATTAGGTATAATCTTAATTAAGGTGGGCAGAAGAAAAAACAAGGGATGAGGTTCTTCTAGAGTGTTGATTTGAGGTATGAATATGCAATTTTCAAGTAAAGGGCTCACAAAACATGATGAAGAAAGAAGAGAAAAAGAAACAAAAAGGGAGGAGAGAGACCAAAATGGTAATCAAACTTTAACAGAATATATGAAGTCTCATTCTGTGATGGAGGGTCCTTGCTTAAAAGTTTGTTAGCCCTAATTTTCTCGACTGAAGCCCAGTTTCTGGAGAGTGCCTTTCTTTGAAGGTGCTGCAGGGGAGGTGGATCTGAATTCTCCAAAGGGATTTGACATTGTTTGAGCAAGTACTGTCCTTCCATGACTGAAGAACTGCTTTAATTAATCTAATTAAAACTGAACTATAAGCAGGGTGGGAAATTCCATCAATACTTCAGTTGAGCTTTAGAAATAGCAGTAGTAATCGGTTTCATGTTCCTGCATCTTTTTAACATCATTGGTGAGTAAAATTGCAGTTGATGTACTAAGGTGGTTTATTTAATGCCCTATGTGCTATGTACATCAAAAACATATGTTCCTCAATAGTAGGAAGAATTTGATTACATAGTTTCGGTAATGTCTCCAATAAGTTGTTATAGGATTCCGGTAGATTTCATATATGTATGTTGGATCTCCTAGACCTATTTTTAAGGTCTTCTATTTGTAATTTTGGATTTTTTCTAGGTTATCCTGAGTAGACTTTTGGAGATTGGGAATTTCCTCCCAGATATCATCCATCCTCTCTTCAAGTTCAGCCGTGTGACCTCTTTTTTCTTGAAGATCTTGTTTAAGTTCAACCAGTGCAGATCTAAATCCCTCCTGAAAATGGACTTTGATTTTTTGTAATGTCTTCAGTAGAAACCTCAGATGGAGTAGGGGTATCAGGAGCAGGTGGGTCCTCAAGTCTAGCATTAGAAGTTGCTGGCGGTTCAGAGAACAGTGATTTCTTTTTAGATTATGATTTAAACATACAGTCCTTCATGGTCTTATTTCTACATTTGGTAGTTGAGGAAGAGTGTTCTATATTCAATTGTTAGTGAGCTTTGCAGAATAATCAGTTGAAATAGAGGAAGCTATTAGTAGTTGATCAGATTTTTGTTTAAAAGCTGAGGGGGCACAAGTCACAATCCAACAAAACTCTTCAGAGGAAGAACATAATTAGCAATGTGTAGGGATATTGCATAATAATATATCCACATAAAGTAAGAAAAAAAGTGCTCCAATGTAGACACACAGTTAGCGTGTAAGGTACACAAAGAAATCTTACTTATTGCCGCACTAAGGGAATCCCATTCCTCGCAGCACTCTACAGCGGTGGGGGAAGCAAGCTAGGGGAACAGCTAAGCAAGATTGCCATGGAGGAATTGTGTGGTAGTAAACTTTATGACATTTGGTCACATATAAGTAATACATTTATACATTTCGGAAAATAATAGTGTTGCAGGTTAAATAGGATAATGTTCAACATTATACAATATTTCAATGTCATCACCGATTCTCATATCCAGGGGTTTCTCTGTAAAATATTAACCATATACTGGAGTCAAATTCTCTTTGCAAGGATTTCCCCAGATACATATTTATAATAAATGTAATTTACAATAATGCATGTTGATGAGATACAAATATACAATCAATACAAAGTTGTCATTCAAGGCTAAAAGCGTGAAGAAATCAACAATAAAACAAATGCCATATTTGTAGTTACTGAAGAATGGTAAAAGCTCACTATAATCATTTCATAAGGAATGGAATTTAACAAGAGTTAGTCATTACAATCGAGACAGTCAATCCATATATAACAGTTAATCCAGAGGTCATTTCCTGTCTATGTATTGTTAAAGAGATGTTGCAATTACACCTTTTGATTTTGCAGGTTAACCAACTTCCTCATCTAGGGAGAGTTTTATTATTACATAATTATTTTCATATGTGAATACTTGTTTGGGAAATATCGCCTTAGATGTATTTTCTTCCCTCTTACATAAATGTATTGCAGTGATAAAGCTAATTATAGAATTGTACATACATACTGTAGATATAATAAAAGGACTTTGAGAATGTGTTAAAAGGACATTCTAATGGTGACAGGCACTTTCAACAATATTATAGAGTGTAACTTTATGTGAGCTGTAATACCTTTGAAGATAATTTTTTTCACTAACTGAAATATAATGCAAAAAATATTCTAATTAAATCCTGGTGTTCTTGCTGTTTTTTGTTGTCTTTTGGGGCATTTTAGTATGATTTATCAAACACTGGCGGATAGGAGCCTACATATTCACCTGTCCGCATAGTTTCACATCTGGTGGTCAGCAATCTGCTGCCCTCATTTACCATTGTACACAAAAGCTTTTTTGTGCTCGCATGCAACCCATCCCCTGCCCGTGCACAGCCAATCACGCACGGACAGGAGCTGTCAACCCCCCCCCCCCCCCCCGGTCGAAATAGACCGGGGAGATTGAAATTCTCCAACTTAAAGTGACACTGTGATTCAGATAGAGCATGCAATTTTAATTAACTTTCTAATTTACTCCTATTATCAATTTTTCGTCATTCTCTTGCTTTCTTTATTTGAAAAAGAAGGCATCTAAGCTATTTTATTGGTTCAGCACCATGGAAAGCACTTGTTTATTGGTAGGTGAATTTACCCACCAATCAGCAAGAACAACACAGTGTGTTCACCAAAAATGGGCCGGCATCTAAGCTTACATTCTTGCATTTCAAATAAAGATACCAAGAGAATGAAAATAATTTGATAATAGGGGTAAATTAGAAAGTTGCTTAAAATTGCATGCTCCATCTGAATCACAATAGAAAAAAATTGGGTTCAGTGTCCCTTTAAAGGAAAAGTCTATTCCAAATTAAACTTTCATGAGAACAAAGAAATATTGATAATAGGATTAAATTAGAAAGTTTTTTAAAATTGCATGCTCTATCTGAATCATGAAAGTTTAATTTTGATTAGACTATTCCTTTAAAACGTGGAGACCAGGACTGGGAAGGGCTTGATAAATTGAGACCTGCTTGCGAACCTGCGGTCAAAGTAGAGAAAAGGGCTTGATTAATCTAGCCCAAAAAGTGTTGAAAAAGAGTTGGACGCAGAACCTTGATAGCACATGGTATTCAATTTTGTGTTAAAGGGATAGGAAAGTCAAAATTAAACATGCATGGTTTAGATAGAGCAGGTAATTTTAAAACAATTATTAATTCACTTCATTTTTCAAATGAGCACTGTTCTCTTAGTATCACTTGTTGAAAAACAATACATACATATCCTACACTAGTGGGTGCTAGATGCTGATTGGTTGGTACCTGCACACATTTGCCCCTTGTGATTGGCTAACTTGATGTGTTCAGCTAGCTGACAGTGTTCCTTTAGCAAAGGATAACAAGAGAAGGAAGGAAATTTTCATAAGAAAAGTAAAATGGAAAGTTTATTAAAATTGTATGTTCTATCTGAGTCATGAAAGAAAATGTTGGGGTTTCCTATCACTTTAAGCAGTAGCTACTGTTTTTAGACATTTCTAAATGCACTTAGAAAAGCACTTATTAAAAAAGAATTCAGAAATCAAAATATGTTCAAGAGCACTTGAATACACACCATACTGTCTAATACTATTCAGAAAAAAATGTATTTAATCTGTCAACTGATTTTTGAGAAATGCAGCAGGTGAGAGTTTGCCGTCTATCCTACTTATCTACACTGACCTAAATAATTATTGGTTCTCAGTATGGGATTTTATTTCAATTGAAGTTTGTCTGCATTCAGACTTATAAAGCCAGAAACAAACTTGTGAATGTTTTGAATGCCATTGTATATGATTTTCATTGTGTTATGCCATGCAATACCACTAGATCCCTCACTCAGGTTGTAGATGCCTGAAGAAACCAGCTGAGAGTTGCATGATTTTAATACATAGTGGTAACTTCTGTACACTGTTTTTTATTAAAGAGATTTTATACATTTCACTTGACTGAGAGCCAGTTCTTTGCGGTTGGAGACAACGCCCCAGACGGAGGTGTGTGGGAGCCCAAGAGCAGTGAGCTGGGACACAGAGATCCCAGTAGGTGTTACTAAGCACGTGTGAGTGCTGCCACACTTGTGAGTACCGGTCTATTGATATTGTATATATGCACACTGTCTGTACTATATCACACTAGGAGGCGCCCTTCTGTGTTTTGTATGCACTATCACAGATTCGTTTAGATCCCTCACTAGTCTAGATTCCATAATTATAAGGGAAGGCCACTGATCAATGGCACAGAGCAATCATCACTGAAATTAACAAAAGAATATGGCAGTCACTTCAAGCTCTTTCCAGGGGAAATATCAGAACTCTTATAACGGTTTACCAAAAAGTGAAATAAGATAAATGTGCTATGTATTTTAATGTATATAAATAAGAGGTATATATGGGGTTTTTTACAACTTATTTTGTATTCTCTCTACTTATTGGGCTGGGAACAGTGACAGTGAGCAAACAGTAAAAATTGTTTGTTTGTTTTTTAGAATATGTCCAAGCACATTCCTATTTTTAAAAGTTGTGGTTACAATGCAACTAAAGTAATAAAATTCCCCAAGAAGTTATTTGTCACTGATGTAGCAACTACATATCGGTGGCTTTCTGTGGTATGGGTGATTTGTCCTCATTGGTTGAATACTCTATCATTTTGCACATTTGACAAAAAAGCCTTTATAGGTTACAATATAATATTTAGAGAAACTGTTGAAACAGTAAAGACAAAACTAAATGTTAAAATTAAAGTTTCCAATTTACTTGGGGATGGGACCCATGGTTAGGTTCCCAGAGGCGGTTGCAGCACCCAAGGCTCTGATTAGAACAGAGCGCTCTGGAGTGTATCTGCCCTCGGCCATTTTTACATTATCTGATTGGTCCGTGTGCGACAGGAAGCAGAACCAATCAGATACAGATAATGATCTGTATCATTATAACTCCTGATCTTGTCACTGCTTTTCAAACAAGATACAAGAACAAAGAATATTTGATAGTAAAAAAGTAAATTAGAAAGTAGATTAAAATTGCATGTTCTATCTGAAATATATATATATCCCAGCCAGGCCTAGCACAGTAACTGTATCTTACTGGGGTGCACATCAGATGTGTGTGATACATCAAAAGGAAGGCACTCTCCGAGCTTACGTAGGGGGAATACTTTTATCCCTTAGTGTTACCCCTACGCACATACACACTTCCCTTTAAACAACTTTCCAATTTGCTTATTATCTAATCTGCTTCATTCTCTAATATCTGTATTCTTTGCCCACTATGTTCAGAAAGCACCCAGCAGTGCATTGCTACATCTTCAAATACCTAGAGATTAAAGCCAATTTGATAAGTACATTGAAAAAAGTTGTTTAAAAATGTATAGGCTATTTGAATCATGAAAGAAAATGTTGGGTTTCATATCCCTTTAAAGGGCCATAATACCCAAATGTTTAAACACTTGAAAGTGATGCAGCATAGCTGTAAAAAGCTGATTAGAAAATATCACCTGAACATCTCTATGTAAAAAAGAAAGATATTTTACCTCAAAAGTTCCTCAGTAGCCACCTCCCATTGTAGGAGGACTTCTAAGCAGCATTTTAGTGTGTTTGTCCTGGGACATCTGAAGGGACTAGCATCGTGCACTCTCATATTATTTCACCAATCAGGTAAAGGAAGCTTACTATGAAATCTCATGAGAGTTAAGTCAAATCTCATGAGATCACAGTAAGAGTTCATGACCTCAGCACTGCTGATGCTGAATGGCTGCTGTTCATTTCTTTTAATTTTTTTACCTGCAGCTGAGTATAACTTTTTACACAGAACTAACTCTGCTGAGCTGAGGAGATTGTGAGGTAAAATATCTTCCTTTTTTACATAGAGATGCTCAGGTGATATTTTCCTGTCAGCTTTTTACAGTTATACTGCATCAGTTTCAAGTGATTTAGCATTTATGTCCCTTTAAGTCTTTAACTTCTCTTCAGTTTATAGATTAAAAGGGACATTGCAGCAGATAAGACTTTACCATTGTCAATCTGCTGCTAAACTGTTCTCTCTGCTTTTAAAATACAACCAGTGACTATTGGAATTTACTAAATGTAAAGGAACTATTTGTTAAACAATTTAATAAAAACCCAGCAGGTAAAAAAAAACAAACAAAAAAAAAAAAACACAACCACGTATCATTGGGAACATGTTAAAAAAAAATCCAGTCCCTTTAATAACGTTTGTGGCAGACAAAATGTATCCTATGATCTATGGGGTGATTCAAACCAAAAGCATAATCTGCAAAACAATGCATACGTTACAGAAATCAAGCGTACACTGCAACACCAAACGTTTAATACAATGTCTGTACTCATAGTTACAGACTCTTTATTAATAAAATACAAATTATAAATATTTAATTATTAATAATGTAATAAATACATATACAATATATACATAAATCATTAAAGTGCATCAGCTGGTCACAATATCACTTTTGAATGACACTTCAGATGATATGTGGAGAGTTTATGTCTCCATCATAGGGTTAATCTGTAAAGCAGCACCAGGACAGATGGTGTTGGACTCCATAGTGTAAGCAGCAGACAGAAGTACAAAGGGTTATTTTAGAAACCACAAGGGAATCAGGATGAGGAGATCACTAGCTGGTACATGGTGCCTGCTGTAGCCAGATATGAAAATGCATTCACAGTCCTCAAAATTTTAAATCACATGATAAACGTGCACATCATGGCCATGTCTTTAAACTCCTCATTTGCCACTGCGCCTAAAAGAAAACAGACGAGTTTGCATTAAATACACTGTTCTAGGATTACATACATATAAGTTTATTCTGCAAGTACAATAGAAACAAACAGCTAACAGATACATGTTGATTACTAAATGACAGAGTGGGGTAGGCTATCATTCTTAATGCAGTTTTTATCCAGTAGCCAAACTTTACCCACAAGTGGTCTTATTTACAGATGCCAATAAGGTCTAGCCACTATTTGGTATGCTGTTATTTAATAATACCAGTTAGGAACATAAAAGTAGCAGTTAGTTTTGAGAAGTCAGTAGGGTGTATATCAAGTTCTGATAATTAGAAAGTGCTCAAGATTCATATAAATTACATGAAAAGGGGGCAAAATAAATAAAATATATGGGGAAAATGTGTTTAATTTGCACAGTATATAAACATCAAGGTGTGTACTGTTCCTTTACAAGTGATAACGTCATGAACCATGGAAAAGATACACTAATAATAATAATAATGATACAAAGTTAAATAGTCGTTCATTGTTATTCCACTAAAGCTATGATATTACTATGTTAAAATAAAACTTGCTAAATAACTTTTCTACTCATAGAAGGAGAAGACATAAGAAAAATAAGCGTGGTGAGTGGTTACCTTGACGACGAGATCTGTTTCTGGATTTCCTGCACAGCTTCTTGAACCACTTTGTAGCGCTCAGACCCTTCTCTGCTCCCTCTTCTTCATCACTAGGTAATGTGGAACGAGCCCTGCAGAAGGGGCACGTCACGTCCACACCCTTTCCAACCAGGTGATCCAGGCATTGCTCGCACACTGTATGCCGACATGAGGTTAGTGGGCGCGGCCTCCTATCTGGGCCGTAGTCTTGGTAACAGATGCCGCATTCCTCCCCATCTAACACTGATGACGCTTCCACGTGCTGCATAGTTTCTCGAATGAGTATGAAGCGGTTTGTGTTGCAGTGTATTATATATTCAACCGACTCCACCTACACCGGAACTGATGACGCCACCGTGTACAAAGAACCAATGAAAATAAGGGGCGTGTCTAGTTGAATTGTTTGTATTTTTTTTGTAACTCGTGACAGACAGCACTGTTGTTATATGTAAAATGAGCTATGGTCGGCTCGCAGTTAGGTGTGTTTTTTTTTTGTTTAAATTTGAAGTCTTTATTTAAAGTTCTAAATATGCTTAAAAGGATTTCTTTATTTTAATGATACATCTAGATTCCATAAATAACAAGAGAATAATGTATTTATTTAAAATGTTCCTAGATCAATAAGTAGAAAATACAAAATATATATATTTTTTTTAAATGGACAGTCAACACAAAAATTGTTATAGTTTAAAAAGATAGATAATGCCTTTACTACCCATTCCCCAGCTTTGCACAACCAACATGGTTATATTAATATACTTTATAACCTTTAAACCTCTAAATTTCTATCTGTTTTGTAAGCCACTAAAAACAGCCCTCTGATCACATGCTTTTTTATTAGATTTTCACAACAAGGGAGTGCTAGTTCATGTGAGCCATATAGATAACATTGTGCTCACACCCGTGAGTTGTGCACAACACAGTACTAATTGGCTTAACCCCTTCATGAGAGGGTCATAACGTCTACATCGGAACAACGTTCCGATGTAGACAAATTGAAATCACGCTTTTGCGAGATTTCAATTATGGGATTAGGTCAGGGGGGCTTCCCTATGATGCTAGGCACACCCTCCAGACCGCGATTACATCCAGAAAGCGCAGTTGGCTTCAGGACAGCCAAACGGCTATGACGTTGTATTCCGTCCTAACTGCGCTAAAGCCCAGCGTTGTTTGGACAGAATAGAACGCCAAAACGACGCTAAAAGGTTAAAACATAAAGGATAAAACATTTTGCGTTTTTAAATTCCACTGAGCATAGATAAAGTAATGAAAGCCCTTTTGTCTAAAGTTAAAGGGACAGTTTACTCAAAAATGTTCTCCCCTTTCATTTGCTCCCAATGATCCACTTTACCTGCTGGAGTGTATTAAATTGTTTACAAAGTATTTCCATTACCCTTATATTGGCATTTGATATAGTTTATTTAGCCTGTGGTATCCCCACCCATCCTGAAAGTTTTTGGCCTCAAGGCCAAGCTGTGTTAACACAGCCAGTAGAAGAAATTACTCTCCCAGTGGGTTATAGAAGAAATAGGTAATAATATCACCCATTGAAGTATAAACCTCTTCTTTTTAAAGATGTGTATTCCACCATTGAAATAAGGAGGTTCATGTCCTTGTATTTGTTAAATGCGGAGCAACTCTCCTTCAGATACCTGTAATGGAACATAGGTTCAAAAAATTAGAGGGCATTGAATAGCGTGAACTGTATTTAGGGCCAGATTTAACAAAGTATGGCAGATAGGGGCATACATCTTCACCCCTGTCTACCCGACTTCGCGTCTAGCGTATTGATGCCAATCGCATATGAGCAGGGGCTGTCAGCCTCCTCGGTCTGAAATGTCTGGGGGGATTGAGATACATCACATAACAGGTGCAAAGTGGGTTAAGAAGCAGCAGTCTGATGCAAGCCTGCAGCTGAACCTTTGATGAATCTTGTCCTTAGTGATTAATGTACCTTTAAAGCTATATAAAACCCAAAATGTTTCTTTCGTTATTCAGCAAGCGCATGCAATTTTAAACAAATTTCTCATTTTCTTCTATTATCAATTTTTCTTAGTTCTTTTTGTATCTTTTGTTTAAAAGGAAGTATGTATGCTCAGGATCCTGCCCATTTCTGGAGCACTATAAGGCAGCGATTTTGCAAGAATGTTATACATGTGCAAGATCACTAGAGCCCAGCACTATTTCCTGCCATGTAGTGCTCCAGATGCCTACCTAGGTATCTCTTCAACACAGAATACCATGGGAAGAAAGGAAATTTTATAATATAAGTAAATTGGAAACTTTTTAAAATGGTATGTCCTGTCTGAATCACAAAATAAAACTTTTGGGTTTCATATCCCTTTATTGAATTAGATAAAATGTGCAATTTTAAACAACTTTCCAATTTTCTTCTGTTAAAAAATGCGCTTTGATGTTTTGGTATCCTTTGTTGAAAAGCATGCCTCAGTAGGTTCAGGACTAGCAATGCACTGTTGGTAACTAGCTGGTGATTGGTGTCAACACGCACATATGCCTCTTGCCATTGGTTCACCTTATGTGGTTTGCTAGGTCCAATTAATGCATTGCTGACACTGAACCTTTAACAAAGGATACAAAGCAAACAAAGTAAATTGGATAATATAAGTCAATTAGGAAGTTGTTTAAAATTGCATGCTTTATCCAAATCATGAAAGTTAAATTTTTACTTTTCTGTCCCTTTAAAGGGACAGTATACACTCATTTTCATATAACTGCATGTAATAGACACTACTATAAAGAATAAGATGCACAGATACTGATATAAAAATCCAGTATAAAACTGTTTAAAAACTTACTTAGAAGCTGTCCGTTTAGCTCTGTTGAAAAGGCAGTTGGAAAGCCCACTGCAAGTGGCAAATAAGACACTCCCCCCCTGCATATGAAAAGACCCTTTACACAAACAGGAGCAAGCTGGAGAAGGTAGCTGACAGTATTCACATAAAACTTAGGGGCTTGGTAAGGAGTCTGAAAATCAGAGCAATGTTATTAAAAAATAAGCAAAACTATACATTTAAAAAAAAAAAAACTTTATGGGCTATATAAATAGATGATCTACTAAACATTTATGCAAAGAAAAAATGAGTGTATAATGTCCCTTTAAGAGAAAGCTGAAAGCAGGTTTCTCCCTGTGAGTGAACATAATCTCAAAACAACTTTTAAAAAAAAAAAATCTTTTCATCCTTTGACTTTCTATAGTATTGTTTAACCCTCTACCGCTGGGCTTTATACCGTTAGGACAGCATGGAATGTCCTAGCCATTCTGCTGTACTGAAGCCCTAACGGCTTCCTAACTGGGATCTCGGGCTGGAGGGAGTGCCTAGCGTCATAGGCACACAACCCCCTGACCTGATCCCATCATTGAAATCATAAACGATTGCGTGATTTCAAATTTTTACTTATTTGTTTACATCAGAACTTTAAAAGACAAATTCTAAATAAAAATATTTATAGACATTTCTGTTTATCATTGTGGCAATCAAGCATTTGAAGAGGCACAAAAATAATTTTTATTATTAATACCTTTGTTAACATTTATCCCACATTCCTTGGTAGCTTTTTCTTGTGTATGGTGCTCTGCTTGTATCCACACTCAGAGAATGGGCCCATGTTTGGTACATGTGCGTGCAGCATACCTGCATATGCTGGGTAACCTCATGCACAAGAAAGGCCATAAAACATGGTAAACTGTTCTCAGAATATATTGTTTTAGACTAGAGTTTTGCAAAAATACTTATAGGGGTCTATTTATGAAAGGCCTGTCGGACATGATCTGACATGGCGGATCATCTCTGACAGACCTCGCTGAATGCAGAGAGCAATACGCACTCCGCATTCAGCAGTGCACCAGCAGCTCTTGTGAAATGCTGGTGCAACGCCGCCCCCTGCAAATTGGCTGCTAGCAGGGGGTGTCAAGAAACCCGATCGTATTCGATCGCGTTGATTGCGGTGATGTCTGTCCGCCTCCTCAGAACAGGCGGACAGGTTATGGAGCAGAGGTCTTTAGACCGCTGCTTCATAACTGGTGTTTCTGGCAAGCCGCTTCAAGCTGCATAGGGAGCTTGATAGATATGCCCCTTAGTCATACTTGAAATGCTCTACTGTGCATTTGGATTTTATGTATCAAGACACCTTGTAAAATACAAATTAAAATGGTGCTTTCCAGATCTGTGGCAAAAAAAAAGCAACAACAAAAAACTGCATTTATTTGTGCCATAAGGGATCAAGCACTGTATGTGTCTGGCAGATGATATAAATTAGAATTTAGGCGTCAATGTGTCACATTTTAATTCCTGGCAAGAAAGCAATTGCATGTTTCAAACTGAAGAGGATAAGGAAACATCAATCAGCAAATACCTGGGAAATTAACTTTTGACAGAAAGAAAAACAGAACTTTGCTTGCTTATCTGTTATACCAGCAGGGAAACTACCCAAAAAAAAGTTCCCCTGTAACTTACAGCTACAGAATTGATGCTACAAGATTACAGAGCTGTTGAGAAATAAGATCTGGAGCAGAAGAAGTGTTAAAGGAATAGTAACGTTCAATATAAACTTTCATGATTCAGATAGTGCATGCAATTTTAAACAACTTTCTAATATACTTTTATCATCAAATTTTATTTGTTCTCTTGGTATTTATTGTTGAAAGCTAAACCTAGGTAGGCTCATATGCTAATTTCTAAGCCCTTGAAGGCCACCTCTTATCTGAATGCATTTGACAGTTTTTCACAGCTAGAAGGCATTAGTTCATATGTGCCAACTAGATAACATTGTGCTCATGCCCGTGGAGTTACTATGAGAGGGCACTGACTGGGTAAAATGCAACTCTGTCAAAATAACTGAAATAAGGGGGGCAGTCTGCAGAAGCTTAGATACAAGGTAATTACAGAGGTATGCAAAACTGGGGAATGGTAAATAAAGGGATTATCTATCTTTTTAAGCAATAAGATTTTTGGTGTTACTATTCCTTTAAGAAAGCAGTTATCTTGTGGACTCTAGCAGGACAACATAAAAAGAAATTTACCCATGATTCATACTTTGTAAATATTTGGCCAATAAAAAAACAAAAGATTAGTGGAGAACCCTCTGTAGAGTCATAAAAGCCAGTCAGAGACTGTAGCAATTTCTGCACATTCTGAACATATACATTAGTTTTGATTTTGAAAAATCTAATTTTTATAAGTACATATAAATAATGTAGCTTCTGAATAATGTACTGTAAAAGGTAAAACGCTTTTTTCATCATTAATATTATTATTTTTCAACTGTCTCTCCTTAAAGGAAGCAATCTTTCTTTAAAGTAGAAAAAAAAAGCTGTCAGAAAAACTCTGCAATGGATTGTATCCAAAGGGTTAAAGAAGCTGTGTTGTATAAATCTGGCAGTGAAGAAGTTAAGGATCAAATTTCCTTGGGTCTGTGACAGAATTATGATTATGGAAGAAATGTGCATATTTCTATCAGTGATATGGTTAAGTGAGCAAAGCCCTTAGGGTCATAAGCAAAATAGAAATCTGTGTTCAGGGCTCCTGCCAACAGTTTCAGTTGACAGGAAGGTGATGTCATGTTTTGGTGAGTCATAAGATTGAGGGGGTGGAGGGAAATCTGACAGCACTTCAGCCCCGAGTGTGACCATGTATGGCACATACAAATCCGGAATTTATAGGGATATCCCACTGAACAACTTCACTATAGAGAAAGGGAGAAAACGAATTAAGTCAGCGAGAGCGAGAAACAGTCAATAAAAAGAACAAATACAGGAAATTGAAATGGAAAAGAGAGATAAAGTTTTAAAAAGACAGAAAAATAGATTTTGACGACAGATAAGAACCATAGGCACAACAAATATTCACAATATTTCCTAAAAACACTTATCTAGTTCATAGAATAGTCTTATGCTTATCCCAAGCATTCTCGAAGTCCCCCACAGTGTCATTACCACCTCTTGTGGAAGTTTATTCCATAAATCGATAACCCTTTCTGTAAAGAAGTGCTTCGGCAAATGGCTTCTGAATCTAATACCCTTCAGCTTTAGATCATGGTCCCTTGTTCTTAAATGTTTCTTTTTATGAAAAATACAGTATGTAAATATATATAAAATATTTACCACATTTTTTAAATCATACTCTGTCATATTCTCTCCTCCCTTCATGAGTGACTATTTCTTAGTTTATTACATTTAAATTACGTTCCTCATATAACTTATGTTACATTTAAAGGGATATTCTAGTGGAATGGTAAAATGCTCTAATACATTAGAATATTTTATTATTAAACAATGTTTGTTTGCTTCTATATGTTTGACGGCAGATGCAGTTCCGGGCTTTCCTGAGCAGGACACAGTTCTGTCTTCTCAGGGACCTAAATTGTGCCAAAGGGGTTAGAACCCAAAACACTGCAAACAACAAAACAAAACTCCAACAAGCTACTTAGACACTTCACGGAGAGGGGATTTCTCACAAAAAAAACACATCTCATATACAACTTTGCTTATTCTTTTCAACAATATTAAATGAATCCTTATAATTATGTTAAAACATTAATCATATCCATGTACCTCAAGTTCCCTTTTATTGTAAGATATGGACTTGTTACTAGAGTAGACAAAGATAGCCACAGTCATTATGTTAGCAAAATAACCAATGCAGTTCTTTATCAGATAATTGCTGCCGAAATCCATTGGGGGAGGATATGTAGCAGGGCTAGGCTTTTAAAGACTGCTATGTGTCCTTCAAATTGTTATAAATGTAAAATACTTATTGTTCAGACTTAAAGGCACAGTAATGTCAAAACTAAACTTTTAAAGGACCTAAAACCCCAAATTTGTCTTTCATGATTCAGATGGAGAATACAATTTTAAACAACATTCCAATCTACTTATATTATCTAATTTGCCCCAAAATAAAGCAGTTATAAGGGGTTAAAGTGAGGGGATGTGGTGTGTTCGAAAAAAAAGGCACTGAAAAGTGCCTTTACATAGTGGTCTATGGGGACTGTGTTTTATACTGCAAATATACATGTATATGCTTATATACATATATATTTATGTGTTAATATGTGTAATTACACATATAAACACATAAATATACATGTATTTATTCATATATATTTAAATTTGCTGCCCAACGCTGCGCAACATACCCCCTGCACTGCGCTAGGTTCTTTTGCCGTGTCTGACGGCCTCAGAATGAGGCTCCCATTGGAGCCTATGGAAGCAAAGCTTCCAGGCAATGCGAATGCAAGGTCACGTTTGCATTGCGCTCAACTTGTAATACCAGCACACATTTGTGTGCTCCGGTATTACTGAGTGGAGCGCAAATATCACACTCACAAAAGCGCAATTTTGCACTCAACTCGTAATTTAGGCCAGTATGTGTAAAAGGACATTAAGGGCAAAAGTTATCATGATTGCGGGTAGGCAGGTTTGCAAGTAGAGAATCTATCCTTCTGCAACCGCACTTGCAATGCTACATCACATGGGGAAATTTAGCATTGCTCAAGAGTTTCTTGTGCAATGCCGCCACCTGCTCTCACACAACCAGTTGCATGAGAGCAGGTCATGTCAATAACCCCAAACAAGCGACTGTTGGGGTGATTGATATTACCACTTCTGAGGTTGCATATACTTGGTCGGGTCCTGGGTTCCACTAATTTCAAGACAGATCGACTGGAGGCATAAGCGCGCTGACCCTCGCCTGCTGTTGGGTACTGTGCTATGGTGTCGGAGGAAGAGTAGCCTGTGAAAAGCAAAGCATTGGAGGAGGGGTGCACTAAGGAGTAAAGGAACAGTCTAGTCCAAAATAAACGTTTGTGATTCAGATAGGGCATGTAATTTTAAACAACTTTCCAATTTACTTTTATCACCAATTTTGCTTTGTTCTCTTGGTATTCTTAATTGAAAGCTAAACCTAGGTAGGCTAATATGCTAATTTCTTAGACCTTGAAGGCCGCCTCTTATTAATTTTGACCGCTTTGAAACCACTAGAGGGCATTAGTTCATGTGTGTCATATAGATAACATTGTGCTCATGCATGTGGAGTTACCTAGGAGCCAGCACTGATTGGCTAAAATGCAAGTCTGTTAAAAGAACTGAAATAAGGGGGCAGTTTGCAGAGGCTTAGATACAAGGTAATCACAGAGGTAAAAAGTGTATTAATATAACCAGGGATAGGCACGGACCAAGGCTGTGGTGGACATTTTCCAAAGTACAGACCTTAGTGAAGGACACAAAGGTACATTTCAAATTAAAAACACTCTCTTTACCGAGAGGATAATGGGTGCATGGTGGAATAGCCATCCAGCAGAAGTGGTAGAGACAGTGAAGGAGTTTAAACATGTATGGGATAGGCATAAGGCTATGCTAGATATAAGATAAGGCCAGGAACTAATGAAAGCATTCAGAAAATTGGGCAGACTAGATGGGCCGAATGGTTCCTATCTGCTGATACATTCTTTGTTTCTATAAGTCAGGAGATCGGCATTTTGCTGTCAAATTGGCCGCACGTTGGACGCCCCTGGTCTAATTCAAGTACAAAATATTAATCTAATCAAACAAATTTAAAATAACATTTATATAAAGAATGCTTGTGATATACTGGTATAAAATGTTTTCAAAATTCTTACCTTTTATTTATTTTTTTATTGTATTGAGAGTCTGCAACTCCTGACCAAACTCACCCACCTTGATGTTAATCGCATGATCATCATGGTTGGTTACTTACTTGGTTAGGTAAGCTTTGTCAGAGTAGGCAGCGGTCTTCTACACACAGACACCAGCGCTACGCTGCCGCACAGATCAAAGAATCTGGATGGGTCACGACTCACAGGTTGTTGACACAGGCTGCACTGCAGGCAGATTGCTTCTTGCCTCTCTCTTACTCACTTCTCCACTACTCAGCGGCGTCATGCAGGCGTGGCCCCATCCCCGCAAAACATGGTGCAGCGTGCATCAAGGAGGAGTCAGGATCAGCATTCATCTGTCCTACTCCTCCCTCCCTGCTGCAAAATGGGTGGCGGACACTACAAGGGCCAGTCACGGACACCAGTGCCTATCCCTGAATATAACTGTGTTGGTTATGCAAAACTGGGGAATAAGTATTAAAGGATTTATCTATCTTTTTAAACAATAACAATTCTGGTGTAGACTGTCCCTTTAAGAACAGCAGGAACTCGTGGATCTGTCAACTTTCATTAAGCCTTTGTGACCTGAGCTAAGAATAGCACTATTTATTCTCTGAATAATGGAAATGGCATTGCTGCAGATTTGGTGCCTTTTTTTACAGAAAGTGCTAAAAGGGTCACAAAAACGTCAGTCTATGATTGGTTATTTTTGTAACAAGACCCTAGTGTTCTTGATTTGTCCTTAACGTTATGGCCTCTGCTTGTTATTTGGATTACATTTCTGGCCTAAACCTTGCTGTATTAAGAATTGTTGACTGATTGTTCTGTTACCTATTTCAGGCAACTGTTGCCTTTGGCACCTAAGAGCTGCTAGATACCCTGGTACCTGACCTTGACCTGTCTCGTGACAACTTTTCTTTGTAATAAATAAGGGAACAGCGCACCTCCGAATGACAGCGTAATATTTATTCACACAATAAAACCATGCTAACAATTGCACTTACTTAGTGTAGATATAAAATCAGCTCATCAAGTATAGCATTAGGGGCCAGCTTCTGAGAGCAGAGTTCAGGTAATAAATCCTTGTTTGAAAACAAATCCAACATATCCGCACTTTTCTGGACCTCTTTAACTGCAACTCTGTGAACTGGAAAACCTATATACCGTATCCCTTAAGCCACTCCCAATGCGTTTCATCTGCCTTTCACAGATGGGCTTCCTCAGGGGCTAGTAAAAAAAATTAAATTATTTGTACTCCCTTGGTGATGGAGCTTGGCTCTGTTCCAGTTCTTCTGGTGATGACTATAGCCTGTTCCTGACTACTGCTCATAGTACATCTGCTACATTGGTTCCAGATATAAACAAGGTAACTATTTCCATAACTTCTAACTAAGGGTATCATAGGAGAATAACTATTTATGTAGCACTTTTCTATAAGAGGGGGTCCAAAGAGTTTTAGATATCATGGAAAGTTAGGCATATTTAACATTCCTCTAAGCACAGATGTGCAGGCATATTGATTGTCTGTGTTTTATATACAGTGCATACCCCAACAAAAGAGTTTGAAATTCTGACAATGGCTGCAATAAGATCCACAGGAATTCATGTAGTAATATTCTTTAATGTTTATCTTGTTTTTGTTTCTTGAAACTCCTGGGGTAATGTTTTTTTTTCTTCTTGTGTATACCCTTATATTCCTGATCTATTCATAAGTAAACAAAAAATTACAGTACGGAGAACCCCACTTGTGATCTGACAGATATTATTGATGCAAAAAGAAAATGATAATGCAACAGGCTGCCATAAAGTCCAAAATTGTATTCAATATGAGTTAAACACAGGTAAAAAAAAGTGTCTAGCACGTTTATGCTTTCAAACAAGCCATACTCATATATTCAATATTTAAAAACCTTGTCTTAGCCACCACTTGTCTAATGATAAATCAGGACCATTTTTTCATTAACACTTGATATGTCTCACAAAAATCAAGTGGAATATACACATAACCATAATATATCATATTGAGATTCCTGGTTAACATGAAATAAGCAACAAAATACAAGAAAACATTAAGAAATTATTGTTTCTAATCTACGGAATGCATTAAATGGTTACTGTAGAGAACAATGTGCTGCTGAGCATGTTATGGATATCTGCATATGCTCCAGCAAAATTGTGATATGTCCACTTTGGAAATAGATATCTCCAGAACAATTGAATGGAAGATGTATTTTTTAATACTATTTATTGCCTGCATATATATTTGCTTCTGTTTACATGACTGAAAACCTGTGCAGAAAGCCTACAATAAGCCTGAGAAAACGCATGTTTTTATTCATTTCACAAATTTCTGTAATCTGAAATGAAGAAAACTGATGTTCCATATTCACTGGTACATTTAGTTTATGTGCTGCCCTAGTTCATGGGAAACCTGCTGCCCCCCAACCTTTCACTCATCCACAAGTTTAGGATATATTTGTAACAACATTTCTGCAAGACTTGGAGGGGTACTTTGGGCTGATGCACCACCAGTGTTTTGTTGGTAGGGTCACAATTGAAAGGTAGGGCCACAGATGTGCTGTGCACAGAGCTTGCTTTTTCATGGGCTGGTTAGGTGGGTCGGGACAGTCCCTGAAAATTAAAGGGACAGTCTAGGCCAAAATAAACTTTTATGATTCAGATAGAGCATGCCATTTTAAATAATTTTCCAATTTACTTTTATCACCAATTTTGCTTTGTTCTCTTGGTATTCTTAGTTGAAAGCTTAACCTGGGAGGTTCATATGCTAATTTCTTAGACCTTGAAGACCACCTCTTTTCAGAATGCATTTTAACAGTTTTTCACCACTCGAGGGTGTTAGTTCACGTATTTCATATAGATAACACTGTGCTCGTGCACATGAAGTAATCTGGGAGCAGGCACTGATTGGTTAAACTGCAAGTCTGTCAAAAGAACTGAATTAAATGGGCAGTTTGCAGAGGCTTAGATACTAGATAATCACAGAGGTTAAAAGTATATTAATATAACTGTGTTGGTTATGCAAAACTGGGGAATGGGCAATAAAGGGATTATCTATCTTTTAAAACAATAACAATTCTGGTGTAGACTGTCCCTTTAAGACATTTGCTCATTTGGCAATGTTATATGTCAGGCACACATGAACTAGCACTGTCTAACTGTGAAAAACTGTCAAAATGCACTAAGATAAAAGGGGACCTTCAACTGCTTAGAAATCAGTTTATGATCCTACCGAGGTTTAACTTTCAACAAAGAATACCAAGTGAATAAAGCAAATTTGATGATAAAAGTAAAGTGGAAAGTTGTTTAAAATTGCATGTCCTACCTGAATCATGAAAGTTTAATTTTGACTTGACGGTCCCTTTAAGTCTGTATATCTGTGTTGTCAATTAGTGTTTGAGCTAAAATGAAAGTGTCCTCAAGGAGAGTCAGTTTTTCTGTCACGCTCTGTAAAACAGGAACTGTTTGTTTTAGGATTGAAGGTGTAGTAAATAAAACAAGAAGTTTCTGTTTGGACATTCTTGGACAGCACTGTGTGTGTTTTTAGGGATTCACTACTTGTTGATGTCACAACATGAAACTTCTGTGAGAACTGAGCAATTACATTTTTTATTTAAAGGGATCCCATAAACTTCTTAATTAAAGGGACAAAGTTAAAACTAATTATTAATAATAAAGACAGATTCCAACAAAAGATTCAAAGAGAAAGAGGTCAATTTAATAATTAAAGTCTTTTTTTTATTATAAGATCTATCTGAGTATGGATGTTTCATTTTGACTTTCATGTCCAGTGTACTGCAAAATTGTCTCTTGTTTAATGTGTTCCCAATTATCTAGTTTACCTGCTGTATTAAACTAATTTCAAACCTCATTTTGTCATATGAAATAGCTGATTTTGTCTGTGGTACCAATACTGAAGATTTAAATACTTAAGTATTGGCTATGGGACAGCTATGCAAACATGACCAGGAGAAAATATACACTCTTAGTGGAGGGGTAGGAGAGATGCATACTAAAATTAAAATTTTCAGTTATTTCTAAATATGCAAACAGAGATAAGAAAGAGTGATACAATATGGTGAAAATAGTCAAGCTCAGACAATTTTCATGGGTTGTGGTTTCAAAACTGAAAACCGGCTAGTTCATATACAAAAACAAACATAAAGGAACAATTTCCCATACATATTATAAGTTTCGGCCGTTCTAACAAGTCATTTTAAATGCACTAAGAGGGAATGCATACACTGCATATAATATACATTCATTATTAAATGTACCTACTTTACTGTTATTTACCTGTTCATACTATGCGTATCTGGCTCCCCATGGAGAGACTGGAGTGCAGACATTATACATAAAAGGACTTTTAAAGGGTCATAATAGTTGAAAAACGGTATGATCTAATTTGTTACAGCATGTCATTTTAAGACTTGAGTCTGCACTACTGTGGGCTAGATTACAAGGGGTGCATTATTGTTAGCGCGGGTCGCTATAACCAATATCGCGACCAGGCTATCTTGCTTGCGTATAATTTGAAAGTAAATGCGTTCACTTGAGCGCAAACTAAATTAGTGTGCGTCAGGTTTGCACGAGTGAAGAATTAGCTTAAAGTATAATGTATAATGTATAACGTATAATGTTCACCAAACACAACATAAATATATTAAAATAAATCATATATACACTATCTGATAAAAAATATTCATATAAATATTAATTAAAATATTTTATAAAGGTTAAAATTTATATGGTATATGGCAAGGTATAGGGCTAGATTACAAGTGGAGCACTAATTTATCGTGTGCATGTGATACATAACCAGCCATTACAAGTGGCTGGTTAATGCTACCACGAGCTTGCGGTAGCAATTAGCGCTCATAGAATTAACCAGAGATCAGATCTCTAGTTAATTTTATAAATGTACCCCAAATATCCCCAAAATACAGTGCTGTGTATTTTATTAAAAAATAAAAAATGTAGCATTTTTGATTTTTAATAAAATAACTGCACAAAGCAGCTTTTAATGCAGGAAGTTGGCAGGTGTGGGGTGTTAGAAAGGTGCCTTTACATTGCAGGCTATGTGAACTGTATATTCCCTGTAAATATATATGTATATGCTTATGTACATATAGATTTATATTTGCTACCCATCGCTGCACAACTTACCCCTTCGCTGCATTAGTTCTCATGCTGTGTCTCACTAAAACTTTGGAAACCAAGTTCCTTTTGTATCTAAAACCAACACCCCTTCACATGTGCACTCTGTAACTCTCACTCTATGTGCAACAAGCTCACTTCTATCAATGAACTCTTTATCTTCCACTCCCTTAACCTTCTAGCTCTCACAGAAACCTGGGTCTCTCTCACAGACACAGCTTCTCCTGCTGCACTGTGACATGGGGGTCTCCACTTCAGCCACACACCAAGGCCTGGAAATAGGTGGTGAAGGTATTTTACTTTCCTCTCACTGCACCTTTCAACAAATACAACCCATCTCTTCCCTCAAATTTATTTCCTTAGAAACCCACATGATTTTCTTATTCTCTCCTCTCTTTACATGTTGCGGTTATATATCGCCCCCCTGATTCCTCAACTTAATTTCTCAAACATTTTGCATCCTGGCTACCTTATTTCCTCTCTTCAGACACCCCTGCCCTCATTTTTGTGGATTTCAACCTCCCTGTCGACAATCCATCTGCCCCTGCTACAAAAAAACTTCTCCTGCTCACTTCCTTTTATCGTCTGTCACTATGGTCCAACTCTCCCACTGATTTTCAGCTATAGATGCACTATCTTGAACTTCAAAAATTCACCTTTTCCTCTTTCTGACCATCATTGCCTCACTTGTAACATCACATCATACACCTATAAGCAGAGAAACTCCTGTGAAGTCAGTGGAGGCTCCTCCATATGTGCACAGCCGCACGTGAGCCCCCAAAAGAAACCCCCAAAAGAAATAAGAAATAAAAAATTAACAAATTAAATAAATAAATAAATCTTTTTGGCTTAATAAAAAGATTTATTTATTTATTTAATAATAATAATAATAATAATAATTCACCCAGGCTTCACACCTCCACTGCAGTTTTGTCTTAAAAAAAAAATTCCATGTTAACTGCTATCTATCACACAGCATCGCATGTGCGATAGATAGAAGTATAGGGAAAAGCACTTTCCCCTTTCTGTCTGCAGTGCCTGCAGCGCCGCCCACAACCCAGTCCATAGCCTTGCTAATCGCACAACTTTCAGTGTGTGAGTGAGAGCCAGCTTTCACGTGACACTCACACACTGAGAGCTGTGTGTATGGGACTGGGAGGCGCACATTGGGAACTGTAGGGTGCGCTGTCTGAAGTGAAACAGCTTGTCCAAAAAAACAACAGAGCGTTGCATATTACCTACCTAGGAGACAGTTATAAAACTGGAAGTGCTATTCACCCATGTATTTTAGCCCCGCCCACTATTACAGCACATACCGAGTGCTTTCAATGTAACAAGGGCTGTTTCCAGGGGTCGAGCAGACCGGGCTGTTTTTTGCTGGGGCGAGCCGAGGTGCAGTGACTGGTGAGATTTTACTTTTCGTTTTTTAGACTGTTACTGTGACTCACTGGCCTTACTAAGCTTCACGTGCTAATCTTCAACTGGCCAAAACTGAATCATATGTTGCTGCTCAAGTGCATGTATATATATATATATATATATATATATATATATATATGTATGATATATATATATATATATGATATATATATATGAGATATTTATATATATATATATATGATATATGTGATATATACTGTATATATATATATATATATACAGTATATATATATATATATATATATATATACAGGGAGTGCGGAGTGCAGAATTATTAGGCAAGTTGTATTTTTGAGGATTAATTTTATTATTGAACAACAGCCATGTTCTCAATGAACCCAAAAAACTCATTAATATCAAAGCTGAATAGTTTTGGAAGTAGTTTTTAGTTTGTTTTTAGTTATAGCTATTTTAGGGGGATATCTGTGTGTGCAGGTGACTATTACTGTGCATAATTATTAGGCAACTTAACAAAAAACAAATATATACCCATTTCAATTATTTATTTTTACCAGTGAAACCAATATAACATCTCAACATTCACAAATATACATTTCTAACATTCAAAAACAAAACAAAAACAAATCAGTGACCAATATAGCCACCTTTCTTTGCAAGGACACTCAAAAGCCTGCCATCTATGGATTCTGTTCACCATTAACATTGCATGCAGCAGCAACCACAGCCTCCCAGACACTGTTCAGAGAGGTGTACTGTTTTCCCTCCTTGTAAATCTCACATTTTATGATGGACCACAGGTTCTCAATGGGGTTCAGATCAGGTGAACAAGGAGGCCATGTCATTAGATTTTCTTCTTTTATACCCTTTCTTGCCAGCCACGCTGTGGAGTACTTGGACGCGTATGATGGAGCATTGTCCTGCATGAAAATCATGTTTTTCTTGAAGGATGCAGACTTCTTCCTGTACCACTGCTTGAAGAAGGTGTCTTCCAGAAACTGGCAGTAGGACTGGGAGTTGAGCTTGACTCCATCCTCAACCCGAAAAGGACCCACAAGCTCATCTTTGATGATACCAGCCCAAACCAGTACTCCACCTCCACCTTGCTGGCGTCTGAGTCGGACTGGAGCTCTCTGCCCTTTACCAATCCAGCCACGGGCCCATCCATCTGGCCCATCAAGACTCACTCTCATTTCATCAGTCCATAAAACCTTAGAAAAATCAGTCTTGAGATATTTCTTGGCCCAGTCTTGATGTTTCAGCTTGTGTGTCTTGTTCAGTGGTGGTCGTCTTTCAGCCTTTCTTACCTTGGCCATGTCTCTGAGTATTGCACACCTTGTGCTTTTGGGCACTCCAGTGATGTTGCAGCTCTGAAATATGGCCAAACTGGTGGCAAGTGGCATCTTGGCAGCTGCACGCTTGACTTTTCTCAGTTCATGGGCAGTTATTTTGCGCCTTGGTTTTTCCACACACTTCTTGCGACCCTGTTGACTATTTTGAATGAAACGCTTGATTGTTCGATGATCACGCTTCAGAAGCTTTGCAATTTTAAGAGTGCTGCATCCCTCTGCAAGATATCTCACTATTTTTGACTTTTCTGAGCCTGTCAAGTCCTTCTTTTGACCCATTTTGCCAAAGGAAAGGAAGTTGCCTAATAATTATGCACACCTGATATAGGGTGTTGATGTCATTAGACCACACCCCTTCTCATTACAGAGATGCACATCACCTAATATGCTTAATTGGTAGTAGGCTTTCGAGCCTATACAGCTTTGAGTAAGAAAACATGCATAAAGAGGATGATGTGGTCAAAATACTCATTTGCCTAATAATTCTGCACTCCCTGTATATATATATATATATATATATATATAAAGTGCCTGTGTGGCGTGAAACGCGTCAGATGACATCACTGTTTTGATCCTGTGTCTGTAACAAGCCGTGAGTTTTCCTAGTACACTTGAAAGCAAAAAAGAGAGAGCGCCTAATGGTGTGATATCGTCTGGGACCAGGTAGATACAATCATTAACAGCATCAGCCAAATGGATACTCACAAAAGGGTTGGCACTCACAGGTAGTGCATACAGGCAGGCTGACCTTTATAAAGCAGTCAGTACGCTGAATATGTGAAATTCGTGTCGAATATCTGTTGTAATAGAAGAGAAAGAGAGCGCCTAATAGTGCAATAACGTCTGAACCCAGACAGACACAGACAAAACAGCGGTAACAGCAAGATGGATACTCACAAGAGAGTTGGCACTCGCAAGTAGTGCATTCAGGCAGGCTGACCTTAATACAGCAGTCAGTACGCTGAAATTTTAGGATTCATATCCCTCTGGCCGATAGTATGGTTGTTTGTAGCCCTTGTCAGCTCGGGCTTGTCCTCCGCACACAACGTGTGCACTGAATCAGCGTCTGAGACTCAGCTGTGTAATAGCTCAGAGTGTACACAATGTGGAATGGTTGTTAGTCCAATATGGTAATAACAAAGTGAAGTCTTTTGGTTTTAAACATTTTTTAGCTTTACATTTTCACTTTGTTATTACCATATTGGACTAACAACCATTCCACATTGTGTACACTCTGAGCTATTACACAGCTTCAGGTACACTAATTGGATTACCCACGTCACACTCAGAGGATTACCTTTCATCACAGAACAGCTGAGTCTCAGATGTTGATTCAGTGCACACGTTGTGTGCGGAGGACAAGCCCGAGCTGACAAGGGCTACAAACAACCATACTATCGGCCAGAGGGATATGAATCCTAAAATTTCAGTGTACTGACTGCTGTATTAAGGTCAGCCTGCCTGAATGCACTACTTGCGAGTGCCAACTCTCTTGTGAGTATCCATCTTGCTGTTACCGCTGTTTTGTCTGTGTCTGCCTGGGTTCAGACGTTATTGCACTATTAGGCGCTCTCTTTCTCTTCTATTACAACAGATCTTCGACACGAATTTCACATATTCAGCGTACTGACTGCTGTATAAAGGTCAGCCTGCCTGTATGCACTACCTGTGAGTGCCAACCCTTTTGTGAGTATCCATTTGGCTGATGCTGTTAATGATTGTATCTACCTGGTCCCAGACGATATCACACCATTAGGCGCTGTCTCTTTTTTGCTTTCAATTTTACAGATTATCCGACTCGCCACCAGTTTGGAGCAAAGCAGCCTTACACATTTGCTGATTTTGACAGCGATTCTATCCACTGTTTGCTTTTGTTTGCTGGACATTACTGTGGTTTTTTTGTGAATTTATATTTATATTGATTTGTACACTATAGGTTTTATAAGATCTTTGAAAAATTTCATTTTGCAAGATAATATCGCATCACGGCCTTTTAGAGTAAGACCAAAGTTAGCATTGGTCACACCTATTCCTTTTTCACCAATTAGGTATTTATTAGTATTAGATTTTTTACTTTTTCACCAGCAACAGAACAAAACGATATATATCTTTTACAAACCTTTTTACAAAGCCTATTACACTATTTTGATTTGTTTTTTTGCCACAACACGATTATCTAATTTAATGAACATTATATGATCACTAGCAAATCAACTATTTTCATTCACTATATATAAACTCATTTATTGCACCTTCCTTTCGTATATTGTCTTGCGCACCCTATTGTATGTTATATTATCATACTTTTTTTCTGTTTCCTAGTACACGTTTGAAGTGTGGACTTTTAATATTTGCTAATAAATGATTTTGACTTTTAATCAGTGCTGTGCATAGTGTTGAATTCAAGGTTATAATACCGTCAATGTTACTATTGGAACTTTAGCTGCTGGGAGCTCTTTTTCCTTTTCTCATATATATATATATATATATATATATATATATATATATATATATATATATATATATATATATATATATATATATATATATATATATATGAGATATATTAGATATATGTGGAATAGAAACACAAGTATTGTAGCATCACGTGGGTGCAAATGTTCGTACATTTGCAGGATACAGCAGAGCTTTACTTCATCTAAGAGCTGAGTTATATTCTATGTCCTATACAGGCTTACCCTATCATACGACTGTTTTCTTCTGGCAACAGAAATAAGAATGGGACCATACATCCATTAGGTCCAAAATATGTTTGCCTTCTGACACTGAATTTAGCTTTGAGTGTGGGAGCTCAGGAACTTCCTAAACAAACACATATATGCTTTATATAGCACAGTATATAAAGCATATTGGTGTTTAGGAAGTTCCTGAGCGCAGCGTGGTGGGTTAGTTACTAGTTAAAAAAAAAATCCTTCCTGTGTGTGTATATATATTCTTGGGCGGAGCCATCTATCGGAGGGGTGAGGCTTTATTTCATGGGGTGTGGTCTAGTGCACCACCAACTTCAAAGTTCATCAGCTGCCACTGTGTGATGTGCACGCAGATACAAGGATGCTGTCCAACCTTCAATATATAGCCAAAAAAAGCAGCACTTTCTAAAATATAAAAACAACCTTTATCGCCAGTTCATCTTGGTCACATACGTACTTTGTATGTCACCCAGATGAACTTGTAACATCACAGCACTTCATACTGCTCTCCCTCCTTGTAGCTCTCACAGCAAACTCCACAGAAGCATTAAGTCACTTGATCGGCAACATCTTTCAAACTCTCTCAAACCTCTGCTCTCTTCCATCTACTTCTTTTCCTGCTCTGACCAATCTATCTGTCACTATGATTCCACTCTTACAGTGGTCCTTGACACTTTGGCACCTCCTACTATAGCTCAAAACACTGATCTTCCTTACACGTCACTTCTCATCTGCTGTACCTCTCTGCCAGTCCCTTCACTGGCTTCTTCTAACCTCCAGAATAAAACACAAAATCCTGAATCTAATTTTTAAAGCTCTCAATAACACTGCTTCACCCTAGATCTCTGACCTTGTCTCCAGATACTCTCCCTCCAAACCCCTTTGCTCTGCTCATGACCTCCTTCTCTCCTCCTCTCTTGGTACCGCTTCACATTCCAATCTACAAGACGTCTCCTGATTAGCCCCTATCTTGTGGAACTCTGCCTCGCTCCACAAGAATCTCCCCTAGTTTTCAAACTTTCAAGTGCTTCTTAAAGACAGTACTGTTCAGGGATGCATACAACATACGCTAACATTTTCTTATCTTAGAACCTCTCCTCCTTAGTTATCCTCTTGAACCCCCTTAGCATGTTAGCCTACAAGCCTAGCTGCTTTGTAGATCACCTTTATGGAAGCTGATTTACAACATTGAAACTCTTGAAAGGGCCCTCTATCCCTTTCTCTCTTATATATGTTACCTTGCATATTAGCCCCATGTTTTTAGCACAGCAGAATCTTTTGGTGCTCTACAAAAACAATAATCATGATCTTCCGGAGGGGGGCAATCGGGGCACTTGCCCCCCCCCCCTCTTGGAATTTGCAAGAACACAGCAATTGCCTCCTTTCTGCTTGTTTCCTCATTTTGAAGTTCCTGTGCAGTGGAGTGGATGTCTGTGTGTCAGGGTTTTTTCCCTGTTGCGTTTGCCATGTGCTGCTGGCAGCCATTTTACTCACCTCTCTTCCTGACTATGGTGCATTGTGGGGGATGCTGCTCAATTCCTGCACTTCCTTTTATGGCCAGACTGGTATGCATCATCCATGTGAGACAGGATGCAGTCGCAGAATTGTGATGTCATCACTTATTATTTAAAGGGCCTCTGTTCAGTATGCTTTGCCTTTGCGTTGTCTCAGACCTGTTTGTGAGAGTTCCTGTGTATTTCCTGGCTGCCTGACGTCCTTCCTGGTTCCTGATCCCTGGCTTGTTCCTGACTCTGCTGTTTTCCTTGTTCCTGATTCCGGCTCGTCTGACTATTCGCTTTGGCTCCTGACTCGGCTCGTCTGACTACCAGCTCTGGTTTTGATTCCTGGCTTGTTATTTGACTTGTGGACTTTTTATTATTTTTTGCTATTAATAAAGGTGTGATTATTTTTGCACTTCTCGTCTCAGTCTGATCCCTGGCACCCTGACATTATGCAAAGGCCATGAATTCTGATGGTGCTAATAATCCACCTTTACCTGCCATCATTTCCAGGATGGATGTACAGGATCACCACTTGGATCAATTTGCACTAGCCCTGCAAACCCTGCTGACTCGCACTGCACATTTGGACCAAAGTGTCCCGCAAGTTATGGCTGCTCCTGTTTCCGCTGCTGCACCTAGTCATACCAGGAGCATGTCCGGTTCTGCACCTCTACTTCAGCGATATGGAGGTGATCCTATTCAGTGCAGAGGGTTTTTGAACCAGGTGGGCATTTACTTTGAGATGTTACCTCAGGCGTTTCCCTCTGACAGAGCTAAGGTGGGATTTCTCATCTCGTTACTCTCTGACCCAGCTCTTGTCTGGGCTAATCCCTTGTGGGAGACTAATAAACCTGTGATTTCAAATTACCCTGAATTTGTGGCCTCCTTTCGAAGGGTATTTGATGTTCCGGCTCGCTCCTCCTCTGCTGCTAAACGACTCATGTCCATTCAGCAAGGTACAAGATCTGTTTCTCAGTATGCTATTGAGTTCTGTACGCTTGCCGCAGAGGTAGGTTGGAACAATGAAGCCCTTGTTGCCGCCTTCTTTCATGGGCTCTCTGGTGCGATTAAAGACGAAGTTGCTGCCAGAGATTTACTAGAGGATCTCGAGGCATTGGTGTCTTTTTTGATCCTAATTGACATCAGACTCAGAGAGAGGCCCTCTTTCAAGGAGCGCTTGCGGAAGCCTCCTTTTCCGTTGTCTCCTGCGTGTTCATTCCCACCCATGCCTCCCTCTCCTCCCATGCCTCCTGGTCCCGAGTCACCAGGTACTGCTGAGCCAATGCAGCTGGGATTCACGCGTCTCTCCGTGGTGGAGAGGGCCTTTAGGAGGAGGGAGGGGCTCTGCCTCTATTGTGGGTTACAGGGCCACCTTTTGAAGTCTTGTCCTACATGGCCGGGAAACGCTCACACCTAAGGTCCTGTTGGGGGCAGACCTTGGGTGGTTTATCCTTGTCCCTGGAACTGCTTAAGGAGAAACCTTTGGTCACGGTTGTCCTTTCCTGGGTGGACTCCTCCATAGTCACCCAGGCTCTTGTTGACTCCAGTGCTGCGGGCTATTTCATTGACAGTGCTTTTGTATCAAAGCACTCCATTCCTGTTTTGCCTCGGTCCGTTCTGCTTGCTATTGAGGCCATTGATGGCAGGCCCCTTGAGCCCGCACTCGTTACTCACGAAACTGCTCCGTTGTCCATGGCTATTGGGGCTCTCCATTTTGAAACCCTCCAGTTCCAGGTGATAAACTCTCTGCATTTTCCGGTTGTTCTGGGTTATCCCTGGTTCCAAAAGCACAATCCGACTGGCGCAGGTCCGAAATTTTGTCGTGGTCCCTGCAATGTATTTCCACTTATCTTCGGAAACCAGTTAAAGTCTTGTGCACTTCTTCAGTTTCTCAATTGCCAGAGGAGTACCGAGAGTTCCTAGACGTGTTTGACAAGGTGCGTGCCGGTACGTTGCCTCCTCACCGGTCTTACGATTGTGCCATAGACCTGCAACCCGGAGCAATTCCTCCTCGGATCCGGGTGTACCCTCTGTCTGTTGCAGAGAATTGTGCTATGGAGCAGTATGTTGCCGATACTCTGTCGCGGGGGATCATCCGCAAATCCTGCTCTCCTGCAGGGGCTGGCTTCTTCTTTGTGAAGAAAAAGGGTGGCGAGTTAAGACCATGTATCGATTATAGGGGTCTTAATCGTCTTACCATTAAGAATGCTTACCCTATTCCGCTTATTACGGAACTCTTTGACCGCCTCAAGGGAGCTACGGTTTTTACTAAACTTGATTTGAGAGGAGCGTACAATCTCGTTAGGATTAAGGAGGGCCACGAATGGAAAACAGCATTTGACACCAGGAGCGGGCATTATGAGTATCTTGTAATGCCCTTTGGCCTATGTAAAGCTCCTGCTGTTTTTCAGTAATTTATTAATGATATGTTGCAACAGTGTGTTGTGGTGTACTTAGACGACATCCTCATACACTCACCCACACTTGAGGCTCATTGTTCTGATGTTACATGGGTTCTTCAGAGACTACGTGAGAACGGCCTGTTTTGTAAACTCGAGAAATGTGAGTTCCATCAGACTCAAGTAACCTTCCTAGGTTATGTTATCTCCGTTGCAAGGTTCTTCATGGATCCTGACAAGTTATCTGCAGTTCTGCAGTGGCCTCGCCCAGTTGGTCTTCGGTCTATTCAACGTTTTTTGGGGTTCACCAATTACTATAGAAAGTTTATTAAAAACTTTTCTTCCTTGGTCAAACCTATCACTGACATGACCCGTAAAGAGAATGATCCACTCCATTGGTCACCTACTGCCATTAAGGCCTTTGATAGTCTTAAGACTGCCTTTGCTGCCGCTCCAGTTCTGGCTCATCCTAACCCTGTCCTTCCTTTCGTTCTTGAGGTCGATGCGTCTGAGACTGGAGTAGGGGCCCTCTTGTCTCAACGTCCTACGCCTGACTGTTCCTTGCATCCGTGTGGTTTCTTCTCTAAGAAATTGTCTCCAGCGGAGTGCAATTATGAATTACTGGCCATAATTTTGGCACTTAAGGAATGGAGGCATCTTCTCGAGAGTACTAGCGTGCCAGTGCTCATTCTTACTGATCACAAGAATTTAACTTATCTATCTGAAGCAAAACGTTTGTCGCCCCGATAAGCCAGATGGGCGCTAATTTTGTCTTGGTTTAATTATGTGGTCTCCTACCTGCCTGGTAGTAAGAATGTTAGGGCTGATGCCCTCTCTCGACAATTTTCGCCTCTGTCCAAGGAGGAGTCTGTACCTACTCCTGTTATACCTCCTGACCATATTTTTGCTACCATACATACTAATTTGACTTCTTCCTTGGGGAGGAGATCCTGGCTGCACAAACCAATGCACCTCCTGAGAAACCTAGTGGTAAGTGTTTTGTTCCTGAGAATCTTCAAACTAAAGTTTTGCACACTTACCACTATTCTAAAGCCGCAGGTCACCCAGGCAAGAACCAAATGATTTGGTCTGTCACTCGACAATTATGGTGGCCAGGTCTTCGTTCTGATGTTGCTGCGTATGTTGCCTCCTGCTCAGGTTGTGCACAGAATAAGACTCATCGACCTCTTCCTATGGGTCTTCTTCAACATATTGCTAAAGGTGAGCGTCCTTGGACACATCTTTCCATGGATTTCATTGTCGAGCTCCCTGTTTCCAATGGCAATACTGTTATCCTTATGGTGGTTGACCGTTTTTCTAAAATGTCACATTGCATTCCCTTGATGAAGCTACCTACCGCTCATTAGCTTGCTTCAATTTTTGCCCGGGAGGTCTTCCGTTTACATGGGTTACCCAAGGAGATAGTGTCGGACCGGGGTAGCCAGTTTGTCTCCAGATTTTGGCGTTCCTTTTGTGCTCAAATGGGGATCCAGCTTTCCTTCTTCTCTGCATATCACCCTCAATCCAGTGGGGCTGCGGAACGGTCTAATCAAGCTCTGGAACAGTTCCTCCGTTGCTATGTCTCAGATCACCACAATAATTGGTCTGAACTGTTACCTTGGGCAGAGTTTGCTCGTAATAGTGCTATTAATGCTTCCTCAAAGATATCCCCGTTCATGGCGAATTATGGGTTTCAACCATCCTTGTTGCCCGATTCATTCATGTCTCAGGGTATTCCGGCTTTGGAGGAGCATCTCCGGCAACTCCGTTCCACGTGGGTGCAGATTCAGGAGTGCCTTCATCGTTCTATGCAGCGCCAAAAGTTCCAGGCTGATCGTAGGCGTCTGCCCGCACCTTCCTACCAGGTTGGTGAGAGAGTTTGGCTGTCCTCCCACAACTTGAACCTTTGTGTGCCTTCCAATAATTTGGCTCCCCGTTATGTTGGTCCTTTTCGAATACTCTGACGGGTTAATCCTGTGGCCTACGCTCTTGACCTTCCTTGTGCTATGCGCATCTCCAATGTTTTTCATGTCTCCCTCTTGAAACCATTGGTTTGTAATCAGTTTACCACTGTGTTGCCTCGTCCCCGTCCTATCTTTGTTGACAACCATGAGGAGTATGAGGTCAGCAGCATTATTGACTCTCTATGTCCAGGGGCCGTGTACAGTATTTGGTTCACTGGAGAGGCTACGGTCCGGAGGAGCGTTTTTGGGTTCCCTCCTCTGATGTTCATGCTCCCGCCCTCCTCCGTGCCTTCCATGCCCGTTTCCCCAATAAGCCTTTTGTCCTCCCGCGGGGGAGGGGTCGTTGAGGGGAGGGTACTGTCAGGGTTTTTTCCCTGTTGTGTTTGCCATGTGCTGCTGGCAGCCATTTTACTCACCTCTCTTCCTGACTATGGTGCATTGTGGGGGATGCTGCTCAATTCCTGCACTTCCTTTTACGGCCAGACTGGTATTCATCATCCATGTGAGACAGGATGCAGTCTCAGAATTGTGATGTCATCACTTATTATTTAAAGGGCCTCTGTTCAGTATGCTTTGCCTTTGCGTTGTCTCAGACCTGTTTGTGAGAGTTCCTGTGTATTTCCTGGCTGCCTGACGTCCTTCCTGGTTCCTGATCCCTGGCTTGTTCCTGACTCTGCTGTTTTCCTTGTTCCTGATTCCAGCTCGTCTGACTATTCGCTTTGGCTTCTGACTCGGCTCGTCTGACTACCAGCTCTGGTTTTGATTCCTGGCTTGTTATTTGACTTGTGGACTTTTTATTATTTTTTGCTATTAATAAAGGTGTGATTATTTTTGCACTTCTCGTCTCAGTCTGATTCCTGGCACCCTGACACTGTGTGAGTCATCATTTGCTAGGTTAACTTTCTATCCACCCAGCTTGTGCTTCTACATATCGCTGAGGAGGGGAGGTGAAGAAGGGATGTGGGAACTAGCTGGAGCTCAGGGGAAAAATGGGTGTGGGAGCCAGCTAATAACCAGAATTAAGTTCAGCCCCTGGAGTTGTGCTGTAGGAGATAAAGATCAGCAACTGACATGTAGGTGTCAGTGTTTCTCTATTTGTGTTAAACTGAGTTTTATTTGTATGTTTTTTACACTGTAAGGAAATGTGTAAGTTTGTTCCTGTGTGTGTATGTGTGTGCAAGAGTGTTTGTTCCTGTTTGTGTGTGTATGCATGTGTGTGTAAGAGCAAGAGTGTGAGTTTGTTCCTGTGTTTGTATGTATGAGCAACCGAGTGAGTGTGTTCCTGTGTGTGTGAGCAAGAATGTGAGTTTGTTCCTATGTGTGTGAGTAAGAGTGTGAGTTTGTTCCTGTGTGTGTGTGTGTGTGAGCAAGAGTGTGATTTTTTTGTGTGTGTGTGAGCAAGAGTGTAAGTTTGTTCCTGTGTGTGTGTGTGAGCAAGAGTGTAAGTTTTTTCCTGTGTGTGTGTGTGAGCAAGAATATGAGTTTGTTCCTGTGTGTCACTTTTTTCTTTTTAGTGTATGTGTGTTTATCTAAGAGCAACAGTTTGTTCATCTGTGTGTGTGTGTGTGTGTGTGTGTAAGAGTATGAGTTTTTTCCTGTGTGTGTGAGCAAGAGTGTGAGTTTGTTTGGGTGCATGTGTGAGCAAGAGTGTGTGTTTGTGTGCGTGTGTGAGCAAGAGTGTATGTCCCTGTGTGTCAGCAAGAGTGTGAGTTTATTTGTGTGCATGTGTGAGCAAGAGTGTAAAATTGTCATTTTTTTCCCATTTGTGTATGTCTAAGAGTGACAGTTTGTTTTTTGTGTGTATGTGTAAAAGTGTGAGTTTGTTCCTGTATATATGTGTGAGCAAGAGTGTGAGTTTGTCCCTGTTTGTGTATGTGTGAGCAAGAGTGTGAGTTTGTGAGCAAGAGTATGACTTTGTTCCTGTCTGTGTGTGTGTGTGTGAGTAAAATGGTCACTTTGTTCCCATTTTTGTATGTGTTTATCTAAGAGTGACAGTGTGTTCCTGTGTGTGTGTGTAAAAGTGTGTTTGTCCCTGTTTGTGTATGTGTGAGCTAGAGTGTGAGTTTGTGTGTGTGTCAGAGAGTTTGAGTTTGTGTGTGTTTCAGAAAGAGTGTGAGCATTTGTTTGTGTCAGAGTGTGAGTTTGTGTGTGCGCCAGAAGAAGTCTGATATATGTGTATATATGTATGTATATATATATATATATATATATATATATATATATATATATATATATATATATATATATATATACAGGGAGTGCAGAATTATTAGTCAAATGAGTATTTTGACCACATCATCCTCTTTATGCATGTTGTCTTACTCCAAGCTGTATAGGCTCGAAAGCCTACTACCAATTAAGCATATTAGGTGATTTGCATCTCTGTAATGAGAAGGGGTGTGGTCTAATGACATCAACACCCTATATCAGGTATGCATAATTATTAGGCAACTTCCTTTCCTTTGGCAAAATGGGTCAAAAGAAGGACTTGACAGACTCAGAAAAGTAAAAAATAGTGAGATATCTTGCAGAGGGATGCAGCACTCTTAAAATTGCAAAGCTTCTGAAGCGTGATCATCGAACAATCAAGCGTTTCATTCAAAATAGTCAACAGGGTCGCAAGAAGCGTGTGGAAAAACCAAGGCGCAAAATAACTGCCCATGAACTGAGAAAAGTCAAGCGTGCAGCTGCCAAGATGCCACTTGCCACCAGTTTGGCCATATTTCAGAGCTGCAACATCACTGGAGTGCCCAAAAGCACAAGGTGTGCAATACTCAGAGACATGGCCAAGGTAAGAAAGGCTGAAAGACGACCACCACTGAACAAGACACACAAGCTGAAACGTCAAGACTGGGCCAAGAAATATCTCAAGACTGATTTTTCTAAGGTTTTATGGATTGATGAAATGAGAATGAGTCTTGATGGGCCAGATGGATGGGCCCGTGGCTGGATTGGTAAAGGGCAGAGAGTTCCAGTCCGACTCAGACGCCAGCAAGGTGGAGGTGGAGTACTGGTTTGGGCTGGTATCATCAAAGATGAGCTTGTGGGGCCTTTTTGGGTTGAGGATGGAGTCAAGCTCAACTCCCAGTCCTACTGCCAGTTTCTGGAAGACACCTTCTTCAAGCAGTGGTACAGGAAGAAATCTGCATCCTTCAAGAAAAACATGATTTTCATGCAGGACAATGCTCCATCACACGCGTCCAAGTACTCCACAGCGTGGCTGGCAAGAAAATGTATAAAAGAAGAAAATCTAATGACATGGCCTCCTTGTTCACCTGATCTGAACCCCATTGAGAACCTGTGGTCCATCATCAAATGTGAGATTTACAAGGAGGGAAAACAGTACACCTCTCTGAACAGTGTCTGGGAGGCTGTGGTTGCTGCTGCACGCAATGTTGATGGTGAACAGATCAAAACACTGACAGAATCCATGGATGGCAGGCTTTTGAGTGTCCTTGCAAAGAAAGGTGGCTATATTGGTCACTGATTTGTTTTTGTTTTGTTTTTGAATGTCAGAAATGTATATTTGTGAATGTTGAGATGTTATATTGGTTTCACTGGTAAAAATAAATAATTGAAATGGGTATATATTTGTTTTTTGTTAAGTTGCCTAATAATTATGCACAGTAATAGTCACCTGCACACACAGATATCCCCCTAAAATAGCTAAAACTAAAAACAAACTAAAAACTACTTCCAAAACTATTCAGCTTTGATATTAATGAGTTTTTTGGGTTCATTGAGAACATGGTTGTTGTTCAATAATAAAATTAATCCTCAAAAATACAACTTGCCTAATAATTCTGCACTCCCTGTATATATATATATATATATATATATATATATATATATATATATATATATATATATATATATATATATATATATATATATATATATAACAGTAACAAGAACTTGCACTCACTGGTAACGTTACAATAAATGTGTGTTTCTGAAGGAAAGACCAGTGAGTTCAAGTTCTTGTTACTGTTATCTATTATTCACTAGCACCCTGGCAGCTAGATCTGGAAGTGAGAGTGCTCATCTTCTATGGATTTTATATATATATATATATATATATATATATATATATATATATTTATGTATGTATGTATGTGTGTGTAAATATAATGTTTTCTCACTATTGATACCAATGAACTAACAAATTTAAAAATATGTGCAGCTCATGCGAACAACAAGCAACTGTGTCTGCTTCACTGATATAATGCTCAGGATATTTTATTTATTTTGCCCCCCACTGTAAAAATTTCTGCGGACACCCATGCATGAAACCCAAGTTTTTTCTTTCATTATTCAAATAGATAATCCAAATTTAAAAAAAGTTTTCAATTTACTTCTATTATCAAATTTCCTTCATTCTCGTGTTATTCTTTTGTCAAAGAGATACTTTGGTAGGTAGCGTGCAAATTGGAAAGTAATATGGATTTCATCAGATTTTTCAAGAGATGTAACAGTAAATTACTCTTGATTTGCAAAACCTTGTTGCAGGTGCTATCGAAATAACTTTTCTTAAGGGGACATTATCACTGTGCTGTCCAAAAGAGAGTGTTTCAAAATGTATTACAGAGCTTTGCTTTTTGTAAAACTCATGTTCCTGCACTAAATGCCAACCAATGATAAGTAGAGTCCCAGGACGTAAATATGAACTTTGTGATAGTTTCAACTTCAATTCATACAGCTTTTACTTAACCCTTATACTATGTTTAACTGATTCTCTTTATTGGTTTAAAACCTGAAAAATATGTCTCTTTAAATCATTTTAAACATTGAAAAAATTGGGACCAATGCAGAAATTCTCATATTAAAGGGACATGAGTCAAAATTAAACTTTCAAAGCTCATGCAGAGTATGCAATTTTAAGTTTTTTTTTTACTTTATATATTGCCAAATTTACTTTGTTCTCCTGGTATCCTTTGTTGAGAATTATATCAAGATGCAATGCTCTACTGGGAGCTAGCTGGCGATTGGTGGCTACAGACATATGTCACATGTCATTAGCTCACCAGATATGTTCAGCTAGTCCCCATTAGGGCAGTGCTGCTATGGAGCTGACAAACTATGGGCTAGATTACAAGTGGAGCACTAAATTATCAGACTCCCGCAAACTGGCAAATTTGTCATTTGCAGGAGCACCATAATTAACCAGCCATTAAAAGTGCATTTACTTTGCCATCTATGGGAACTATGTGTTCCCATAGACCGCAATGTAAATATATATGAATATATACATACAGTATATATTTATGTGTAATATGTGTATATACACATATTAACACATATATATATAAGTAAATAGTCATATACATATATATTTATATTTGCTGCCTTCGCTGCGCTACTTACCCCCTTTGCTGCGCTTAGGTTCTGATGCAGTCTCTGACAGCATCAGAATGAGGCTCCCATAGGAGCCTATGGAAGCGCGCTCTCGGAGCGCAATGCTTCCTATCAAATTGCAATTTACTTGTAATACCAGCGCACATTATCGTGCGCTGGTATTACAAAGTAGAGCACTAATATCGCTTGCACGCAAGCGATATTAAGAGCTCCACTTGTAATCTAGCCCTATATGTTTAATCTCTTTTCAGGGTTAAGCACATAGTAATATGGAAGCAATAGTGCAACAAAAGCAAATTTTTCCCACTTATATGTCCCTTTACCTACATATTATTTCTTCTAAAACAATAATAAAAGTAAATGTGTGCATGTAACTTTCCTTGGTTTTGTATATCTGCTGCCCTCTAGTGTTTGAGCTGAAATTTACACATTTTCATAGTTTGTCATGCTCTGTTAGGAACTGTTTGCCTTTGGGTCAAATAAAATTATAATAACAAAAAGTATCCGTGTTTAGTCTTGTACACCAGTATATATAAATATAACACATCCTTGGTGAGGTCATAAATTGAAAGTTATTTTAGAGTTGAGCAATTATACTGTAATTGCAGTTAATTTAAACTCTCAAAGCTCCCTAAACTCTTAAACTAAACAGTAAAAATGTGCACTATTATATATTTATTATTCATTTTGTCAACTTATTTGTTATTTTCCACTTCACAGATAGGGGTAGATTTATCATACCCCGGACGGACATGATTTGCTATTGCGAATCATGTCCGCCCTGCATCGCTAAAAGCCGGTAGCATACGCTGTCGGCATTTAACATTGCACAAGCATTTCTGGTGAAATGCTTGTACAATGCCGCCCCCTGCACATTCGCGGCCAATCGTATCTCAGAGGTGGTGGATGAGTTAAGGAGCAGCGGTCTCACGAGCCGGAAACTTTGGGGGTAGATTGCAGTATCCGCTGCTTGATCAATCTACCCTATAGACTGGAGTGCATTTTTAAAGTACATTTAATATTTTTTTTCTTTTTTGCAATTCTAAAAAAAAAATATTAGTTTTTAAACAAAAAAAAACCCTGTAGAACCAGTGATTAATTATGCCTAATAATAAATTATGCACAAACATGTACAAAACCAACTTAAACAGCTTTACGTTTAAAGGGATATGAACCCCAAACATGTTCTTTGGTGATTCAGACAGAGCATACAATTTTAAGAAGTTTCCAATTTACTTCTATTATCAAATTTGCTTTTTTCCCCATGATATTCTTTGTTGAAGAGATACCTAGGTAGGTGTCTGAAGCATGACACGGCAGGAAATAGTGCTGCCCTCTAGTGCTCTTGCGTATAGATAACATTCTTGTAAAACTGCTGCCATATAGTGCTCCAGACATGTGCACGCTCATGAGCTTACATCCCTGCTTTTCAATAAAATATACTAATAGAACAAAGAAAAAAATATATATATACATAAAAGAGTGACTCTGAGCTCTGAAAACAGAGTTGATACACAACCCATGACACCCAGGTTTGCAGAGGTTGTAGTATCCATGTTGCTAACATTACTTGATCTTACAAATAAGAGCTTGCAATATATCCACAATAATGGCCCTTAAATTAATCACATAATATCACATAATGTTAGCAACAGGGACACTACAACCTCTGCAAAGTGCTAGTCCTAAGCGGAAACTCACTCAGCAGCGGTAATCACATGACCAAGCTGTGGGGCCGCTACTGGTGACTGTGCCAGCGGCAGTTCTTACTCCAGTCGTTCTTTGCAGCTCTTCAGCAGTACTTTAAAGGGACATGAAACCCAATTTTTTTTCTTTCATGATTTAGAAAGAGCATGTGATTTTAAACAACTTTCTAATTTACGTCTATTATCTAATTTGCTTCATTCTCTTGATATCACTTGCTGAAAAGCATATCTAGATATGCTCAGTAGCTGCTGATTGGTTGCTGCACATAAAGGCCTTGTGTGATTGGCTCACATATGTACATTGCTATTTCTTCAACAAAGGATATCTAAACAATTGAGCAAATTAGATAATAGAAGTAAATTGGAAAGTTGTTTAAAATTGCATGCCCTATCTGAATCATGAAAGTTTAATTTTGACTAGACAGTCCCTTTAAATATGTATTAAACCATTTGTAGGTATTAAACACACAGAGTTGCAGAGTCGCTACACTAAACACAGGGTAGTCAGCACTCTCTCAGATACATACAGATTAAAAGCAAAAATGGAGAGTTAGTCGTGCTATTTATATATATTTTATTTTATTTTTTAAATATCAAGAATACATAAGATAGAAATCATAAACAATACAAACATAAAGAAGAAGGTATCAATATGCCGATCTTCTATATTTCTTTTTTTTGTTTGTTAAACCAAACATCTAGTATAAGTCAGAGCTTGTTTTCCAAATTACATTTTCTACCCATATCTGCATGTGTTTTTTTGTTTGTTTGTTTTTTGATAATGCAAAAGAGGTGCCATTATTGTGATGTGTACATATACGTACGTACGTATGTATGTATGTATATATATATATATATATATATATGTACTGTATATATATATATATATATATATATATATATATATATATATATATAGGGAGTGCAGAATTATTAGGCAAATGAGTATTTTGACCACATCATCCTCTTTATGCATGTTGTCTTACTCCAAGCTGTATAGGCTCGAAAGCCTACTACCAATTAAGCATATTAGGTGATGTGCATCTCTGTAATGAGAAGGGGTGTGGTCTAATGACATCAACACCCTATATCAGGTGTGCATAATTATTAGGCAACTTCCTTTCCTTTGGCAAAATGGGTGAAAAGAAGGACTTGACAGGCTCAGAAAAGTCAAAAATAGTGAGATATCTTGCAGAGGGATGCAGCACTCTTAAAATTGCAAAGCTTCTGAAGCGTGATCATCGAACAATCAAGCGTTTCATTCAAAATAGTCAACAGGGTCGCAAGAAGCGTGTGGAAAAACCAAGGCGCAAAATAACTGCCCATGAACTGAGAAAAGTCAAGCGTGCAGCTGCCAAGATGCCACTTGCCACCAGTTTGGCCATATTTCAGAGCTGCAACATCACTGGAGTGCCCAAAAGCACAAGGTGTGCAATACTCAGAGACATGGCCAAGGTAAGAAAGGCTGAAAGACGACCACCACTGAACAAGACACACAAGCTGAAACGTCAAGACTGGGCCAAGAAATATCTCAAGACTGATTTTTCTAAGGTTTTATGGACTGATGAAATGAGAGTGAGTCTTGATGGGCCAGATGGATGGGCCCGTGGCTGGATTGGTAAAGGGCAGAGAGCTCCAGTCCGACTCAGACGCCAGCAAGGTGGAGGTGGAGTACTGGTTTGGGCTGGTATCATCAAAGATGAGCTTGTGGGGCCTTTTCGGGTTGAGGATGGAGTCAAGCTCAACTCCCAGTCCTACTGCCAGTTTCTGGAAGACACCTTCTTCAAGCAGTGGTACAGGAAGAAGTCTGCATCCTTCAAGAAAAACATGATTTTCATGCAGGACAATGCTCCATCACACACGTCCAAGTACTCCACAGCGTGGCTGGCAAGAAAGGGTATAAAAGAAGAAAATCTAATGACATGGCCTCCTTGTTCACCTGATCTGAACCCCATTGAGAACCTGTGGTCCATCATCAAATGTGAGATTTACAAGGAGGGAAAACAGTACACCTCTCTGAACAGTGTCTGGGAGGCTGTGGTTGCTGCTGCACGCAATGTTGATGGTGAACAGATCAAAACACTGACAGAATCCATGGATGGCAGGCTTTTGAGTGTCCTTGCAAAGAAAGGTGGCTATATTGGTCACTGATTTGTTTTTGTTTTGTTTTTGAATGTCAGAAATGTATATTTGTGAATGTTGAGATGTTATATTGGTTTCACTGGTAAAAATAAATAATTGAAATGGGTATATATTTGTTTTTTGTTAAGTTGCCTAATAATTATGCACAGTAATAGTCACCTGCACACACAGATATCCCCCTAAAATAGCTAAAACTAAAAACAAACTAAAAACTACTTCCAAAAATATTCAGCTTTGATATTAATGAGTTTTTTGGGTTCATTGAGAACATGGTTGTTGTTCAATAATAAATTGAATCCTCAAAAATACAACTTGCCTAATAATTCTGCACTCCCTGTATATATATATATATATATATATATATATATATATATATATATATATATATATATATATATATATATATATATATATATATATATGTGTGTGTATATATATATATATATATATATATTTATATATAATCCAAAGTAAAGCGCACTCTCACTTATCCATACATCAACCAGGGTGCAGGCAAAAATAGTATACAGTCCAAAACAGGCTCGCACTCTCTGGAACTTTTTCAAATGTGCTTTATTGTGCACAAAATACAAAAAAGATGTGACGTTTCGGGGATCTCACCCACTTTGTCTGATGAAGGGGTGAGATCCCTGAAACATCACACACATATTATATATATATATATATACAGTATATATATATATATATATATATATATATATATATATATATATATATATATATATATATATATATATATATATATATGTAAAAATACACATATTCCTTCCCTTTTTAAGGACATAGGTCCAGATTACAAGTGGCGCAATAAAATAAATAACCTCATTGCTCTCATGCTAACTACGCTCAAAGTAAAAATTAATTGCAGCCAGGTTAGAGCGTGTATTACAAGTTGAAATTAAAAAGTTAGCTAACTTCAGGACTTTGAGTACCAAAACTGCGCTATGTTCTTCCAAAAGACAAACCCAACACTGCGTTAGACGAACTGTGCTAACCCAAAGTGAGTTCTTCACATAGAAGAATTTTTTCTTTTTATTAATATATATATATATGTATATGAATGTATACAGATATATGTTGCTCTTTTTGCAAATTGAAGGTTTAAACCAGAATTTTGACAATGCAAACGAGGTGCCAGTATTGAGAGGTCTAGAGCTTACCATGTGCAATGTTTATAGTTTATGATAATGTTAGAATTGTTACTGTAAAATATATCCTATGAGAACAATGCCAAGTAGATGTTGACAGTTAAACATCGCCACTGTTTGAAATGTCAACATTTTCAGAAGCTGGTATTGTGACAAACTATTAGCACTGGTTGCATCTGGCAATGAACAGCCTAAACCAGTGCTTATGGTTTGTCACAATGTTAGCTCCTGAACATGTTGACATTATATACAATAGCAATGTTTAAAATTTTAACATCTACTTGTCAGTGTTGTCAAATGGTACATTTTACTATTAAAGGGACATTCCGATCAAAATTTAAATGCACATAGATTAATTCCATCTTTGAATAGAAACATATTTGCAATATACATGTATCGGCAAAAATGCTTCTAGTAAAAGTTATCACTATTTTAGTGTTAAAATTTTTCTCTACACGTGCATGTGAAGCATAGCTAGATATTCTCAGTGCACCAGCATTTTAAATACTGCAGCTGCTCAAAGCACCGGTAGTGCTTGTATTATGTCAGCAATTAACAAATTGAGTCATTACCAGATGGTACAAGCACCTTAGGCTCTCTGAGTACGTGCTGTGTTTAAAATGCTGGTGCACGGTGCATACTTTAATACACATTTGACATAGCTAAAGCTTTTATTGGAAGCATTTTTGCTAATACATGTATACTACAAAATTACTTCTATTCAAAACTGAAATGCATCCATGTGGATTCCAATGTTGGCTGGAATGTCCCTTTAACATATGTTATATTTTTATAAACTGTAAACACTGTGCAGGGTAAACTCTGGTATCTATAAAATGACCTCTAAACACTGACAACGCTTTTGCAAACAATTGTGACTTTTGAACAACTAAAATTCTGGTTAAAAAAATAACCAGAAGCCCATACCAAGGTCTCAAAATGTTGCTAGTCACAATAATTTTAATAGGAAGTGCATAAAACATTTTAAAAAGCCAACGGAACACTGTCTGAAATTCTAGATGCCTGTTGATATGCCCAGGCAAAGCCATTACTTATAAAAAAGTTAACTGTAACTAAGTATTACAAAAGGAAGGTTTAAAATTATGTACAGAAAGAGAAGCTCTCGACCAGGAACGACCAGATTGATATAATACAGGGAAGTTCTGCAGAGAGGCTGCTTCTGTGGTAGTAACCAGCCATAGAACAAGCTATTACATTATTGTATGTTCTCTATTTGTGTATGCAAATTATGACCCCTGGGGAAGTCTCCCTAAGGGTGATGGTGGGAAACCAGATGTGGCCCGTTGTCCAAGGTACCTAGAGGAATATGGCTGCACCTCACCAAAGACGCCCACACTTGGCCAAAACATACCTCTGGGGTTTGCCGTTTCTCTTGTTCAGATAGGGATTGCTTGGTTCTTCGGGCTGGACTACACTGTTTAGTCAGGACCAGACTGATATACTACAGGAAAGTTCTTCTCTGTGAAAGGCACATGCTGTGCAAAAAGAGGCTGCTCTTAGGGTGGTAACTGGCCATAGAACAAGCTATTTCGCTATTGTTCATTCCGTGGTTAAGATCTTCTCTCTGTTGCGTAAAAAATTATACCTCCCAGCATTTCCCAAAAAACTATCTGAGACAAAGGGGTAGTAGCTGAGTCAGGTTGTTCTGGGTGCAGTCACTTTGGGGTAGAGTTGGGGTTGGGAGGCACCGGTGCTAGTCAGATATAGGGGCCTATTTGTCAAGCTCCGTATGGAGCTTGATGCCCCATGTTTCTGGCGAGCCTTCAGGCTCTGAGGCGGCGGAAAGACATCGCCGGAAATCAACCCGATCCAATACGTTTATCGGGTTGATTGACACCCCCTGCTAGTGGCCGATTGGCCGTGAATCTGCGGGGGCGGTATTGCACCAGCAGTTCACCAGAACTGTTGGTACAATGATAAATGCCGAGAGCGTATGCTGTCGGCATTTATCAATGTGCAGTAGACATGATCCGCAATATCGGATCATGTCCACTCGCACATTCTTAAATTCGCCCCACAGTGTGGATTGGGGTTTATCCTTGATAAACTGGGACTTCAATAATGCCCTGGCAGGGCACCTAAATGGTGACAATCCTGCAAAATTTGGAATGTTTTGGAGATTTGTAAAGTCAATAAGGACAGATCATAATAAATGGTACTAATATTTAGTATGGATAAAGTATTATTTTGTATTTTGTGCATTCTGCATTGTCCCTTTAAGATACTATTTTGATTATAATGCAGCATAACTGAGATCTTGTCCTAAGTGTTTTGTAATAGTAGACTGGTAAGTTTGGCCAAAATGGTTGGATTTTATTTGGCTGCTTATAGGTATATAATAAATGCCAAAGGCTCATGAGTATATATGTGATTTTGTGTGCTAGTATTTGTATGGACGGGCTTGGCATCAGAACAGAGCTTGGCAATCTCAGGATTGGACCATGTCTGCAATATTGAGACAAAGCAGGACTTAAAGATTTGCATATACAGACTGAGAAAAACTGAGATGATGCAAAGATAATTTCCATATATAGTGCATTGCAATATACAGGAAACAATGTGTTATGTCACACTTCCCTGTTAGTGCTGCCTTGTGCACAAGATGCAGTACATTAGTATCATCAGGATACTGTGCTTATTTTAAAGAAATCAATTTCACAGCCAGCCCTACATTTGAGGATACACACCACACTTTTGAGTTTCGTATTTTTCTTTCACTACTAATATATATATATATATATATATATATATATATATATATATATATATATATATATATATATATATATATATGCCAAGTAGGGTGTGTGCACTCTCACCATCAAGCAACAACTGCCAGAGTGCTATTACGTACTGAATATAAATTTGTTGGAATAAGCACTCACTGGTCTTCTGTCATCCGTGATTTAAATTCTTTATTAAACAGTGACGTTTTGGGACGTTTCCTCTGTCAGAGGAAGGGACGCTGTTGGTCCCGAAACGTCACTGTTTAATTAAAGAATTTATATCACGGATGGCTGAAGACCAGTGAGTGCTTATTCCAACAAATTTATATATATCTATTGAATAATCTAATCTTGGCCCAGAATAAAACAACCATGAAATTTCACTCTCAGTTGTAGTATATAAAAGAGTTTGAACAATTACAATTACCTTCTGTGTATGATTGTGTCTCTCTCTTTCTCTCTGTCTAACCCTCTGTGTGTGATTGTGTCTCTCTCTCTTTCTCTCTCTAACCCTCTGTGTATGATTGTGTCTCTCTCTATTTCTCTCTCTCTCTAACCCTCTGTGTGTGAGTGTGTCTCTCTTTCTCTCTCTCTAACCCTCTGTGTGTGATTGTGTCTCTCTTTCTCTAACCCTCTGTATGTGATTGTGTCTCTCTTTCTCTCTCTCTCTAACCCTCTGTGTGTGATTGTGTCTCTCTCTCTCTTTATTTCTCTCTCTCTCTAACCATCTGTGTGTGATTGTGTCTCTCTCTCTCTTTCTCTCTCTCTCTAACCCTCTGTGTGTGATTGTGTTTCTCTCTTTCTCTCTCTCTAACCCTCTGTGTGTGATTGTGTCTCTCTCTTTCTCTCTAACCCTCTGTGTCTCTCTCCCCCCGTCTCTCTCCCACTCCCCCGAGTGCTTTTCTGTGTTTCTGTCTACCTTTAATTTATTTAATTAATGAATTGGTAGTGCCATCTGATGGTGTGGCTTTATTTAAATTTTAAATTTCACCAGCCGCCACTGGATCAAGATATTTTTATATTTACTAAATAATGAAAGAATCTATAAGCATAATTTGCAGCATTAAAGTAAAAAGTATGTTTTAAACATATTTTAATGGGCATGGATTTCTAGATCTCATAATCAGAGCAAGCATTGTGTTATCTGGCAAGAGTTTCTGTTACAATCCTTTTAGACTAAAATCAGATGTTTACTAAGTTGACCAGTTTTCCAAGACACCATTTAAAGGGACATGAAACCCATATGAAACCCATATGCAATTTTAAATAACTTTCCAATTTACATCTAATATCTAATTTTCTTCATTCTTTTGATATCCTTTGTTGAAAATCATATCTAAATATGCTCAGTAGCTGCTCAGTTGCTGCTGATTGGTGGCTGCACATAGATACCTCATGTGATTGGCTCACCGATGTGCATTGCTATTTCTTCAACAAAGGATATCTGAAGAATGAAGGCGTATCCTAGCCACTGCCTCACCAGCCTCTGACGTCACCGCACGAGACTGATATATATATATATATATATATATATATATATATACTGTATATATACACAGATATTTATAGAAATATTTAGTTACAAAAATTCTATGTGGGCTCAAAAGTAAATATATATGTGTGTGTGCACATACATATTTACACAAATAAACACAAATATACACATCTATACACACACACACACACACACTTTCTAGTCAAACACTTTGCCAAATACCACATTCCTTTCAACCATTTTAAAACATTTTTATTAATATCAATATGATATATGTTTATTAAAAAGTGAATATATGTATGTAATACTTTATTTTTTTAAATCCTTACACTTTACTTCAGGTCTGAAGTTACACTAAATATTCTAGTACAGTTTTGGCTTGTGCTTGAGTGTAACCTATACATTTCAGCTTGTAATACCAGCAAAAATTAGCGCACTCGCGATATCAATTGAAAGCATAGGTTGCGCTTGAAAAAAGTTGGCAACGCTTACCCTCCTCTGGTTATTTTAATTTACCATGGACTTGTAATATCAAAATTGTGCGCCAATGGTAGCACGGTCAAACGATATTGGGTATTGCACATGCGCTATCATTAGCACGCAACTTTTAATCTGGCCCATAATAGGGTAATAAAAGAAATGGTCCAGTGGCACAGGGCCATATTTAGGTAAGGTTTCTCCACTTACTGCTGTTCCCCCTACAGAGGGTTCTTTTAAATTGTGCTCAATTTGTTTACCCATCCACAAGAAGTCCCCAAATCAACGTTTTTACTTTTTCCTGAGACCACAAAACTATGGTACATGTTTTTAGTTTTGCTATTGCAAAAGGCCACATGTGGAACTTGGGCCACCAGTTGGCCATCCCTGCTTTAGATCATTTTTTTATGGCACTACTGTTTTCAGAGAACTATGACGTCAATCACAGTTTATCTTCTGAGCTTTTTCACCATGTTTTCTTCCACTTTTCAAATTTCCATTTTTCAACACTGAAAACTCATTATTGGTCTGCCGTAAAAGGGTCCTATGCATAACATTAGACATTCCTATTCAAGGTGATCATAATCCAATTTCTCAATATTTTTCTGCATATTTTTGAGACTATCCTACAGCTAATGGGACATGATAAAATGTTAAACTGTCCTTTTCTACTTACTTCCCAGACGCCTTGAAATAAAACAGTTGTTTTGTCCCTATGCAACACACACAAAAGCAAAAAAATAAATAGCTGACAATGCCTTATTAGATGATCTAATGAAATGATGGTCTAGATTAATTGAGCCTCTCTTCATCACTCTTGTACAGCCCATCATTAGTGAGCATTTTTTCCTGACATTTCCATATATAAATGTATTTATTAGTTATATACATACCTCATACAGCAAACGTGAACTGTTGGAAACATGAGAAAACAGAAATCTCAACATCCAGAAAAGCCTTTTGGCAATCATATTCTTAAAATGTTTGTATGCAGTTAATAGACTTGTTTATGTAATGTTAAAGGGGCACTAAACACTAAATATACTTCATGCACCTTCCTTATTGTGGGTGCTGCCATTTTGGAACCTAGCTTACACTGCATGTATCTGAAGGAAAGTTTCTACACTTGTGCAAACAGGTAAGCACTGGAATGTATGGAATGATAAATTTCAACATGGTGGCACCCATTACCAGAAGTAGGCAGGGAACAACCTCAATACTATGCTCATAAAAATATTTTGAGTTTAAAGGGACAGTCTAGTCAAAAATAAACTTTCATGATTGAGATAGGGCATGTAATTTTAAGTAACTTTCCTATTTCCTTTTATTATCAATTTTGCTTTGTTCCTTTGGTATTTTTAGTTGAAAGATAAATCTAGGTAGGCTCATATGATAATTTCTTAACCCTTGAAGACTGCTGAATGCATTTGACATTTTGTCACAACTAGAGGGTGTTAGTTCATGTGTGCCATATAGATAACATTGTGCTCACGCCCGTGGAGTTACCTAAGAGTCAGCACTGATTGGCTAAAATGCATGTCTGTCAAAAGAACTGAAATAAGGGGGCAGATTACAAGGCTTAGATACAAGGTAGGTAGGTGTAACTAGCCATAGAACAAGCTATTATGCTATTGTTCGTTCCCAGGTAGAGCGCTTCTCTCTTTTTATTTAGATACAAGGTAATCATAGAGGTAAAAAGTATATTAATATAACTGTGTTTGCTATGTAAACCTGGGGAATGGGTAAAAAAGGGATTATCAATCTTTTTAAACAACAAAAATACTAGTGTAGACCCTTCCCTTTAATGTCCTTTTAAGTTACAGTACATTTGTTTTTGAAAGGTAATTAGTATCAGCAATCACGTCATCGTGAACAAGATTTTATTTTTTTGGGCTCCCTCTGTCTTGTTTTTTGGCATTAAAAGAGCTTTGGCACATTTTTCCTTATGTAGTATTTTATGTTGTGGTCTGGTGACAGTAATACAAATCTTGCAAGGTTGTAAAATTCATGATATAAAAAAAGTTTTAAATAATATCTGTTAGAGTAGACTTTTTTAAAGAGGATATTTTTTTTTCATTTTTTTTACACTTTTTAAAAAAATATATTTTTTTAATGCAGTTATCCTATTAAACAAAAACAATTAGGGCCAGTAGTTTTGATTCTGAGCTATAAATCTGCTGGTCAGTCTTTAAAACAATATTGTGCATTATAAATAGGTGTTTAGTGAGGCTGATTGATGATATGGGCTACCATTATTGTTCTTGTTTTGATTCATACTTTTAAAATGAATGCTTCCTCTGGATACATACCTTGGGGCCGATTTACCATGCCCTGAATGTGGCCAGATACATCTGTTTCCACGCGAGCCTTCAGGCTCGCCGGAAACAGGAGTTAAGAAGCAGGGTCTGATATTCAAAAGTCTCTCCTGCGTCGTGAGATAAACATCTTTTGAAATAAAATTTATGTTTCTAGCATTTGTCTTAGGGACTTCTCCATACTGACGAGATGTCATAGATCATCTCACTTGCGTGACGAGCTTTTGAATATCAGGCCCTCTGACTTTAAGGCACTAAAGATATTAAATACACCACATTCTTCCACTCTCTGTTTCGCTGAGTTATGTAACTAGTGGCAGCATTTTTTTTTTTATTTACTGGCAATTCTAGACCTCTAATTTATTTAACTGATTCTGGCTCTGAATTGTCTTTTCCGGGACTTCAGCTTCCTCTGGTTTTCTTGTTGATGAGTTGTATTTTGTTCCTGGAATAAACTCCCTTTTTTGAACTCACCTTTTCATTAACTATATATTTCACTATATTTTCAATGTCCAAGTGATCAAATTTATTATACCTGGTCTCTTTATTGGAACTATCTTTCTTGGTAATCTCATCTAAAATTGGAGAATGCATACTGATAGAGAACATTACCTTCTGCCATTCCATGTGCTCACTGTAGATCCCTGATTAGAAACAAACTCCAAATGGAAACTCCCTACTATAGTTTCTGCCATGCTATAACTGCAAGCCACGTGGTTGCTAGTTGGTAAACTTTGCCAGTGTTTACTACACCATTCATTTCCACTACCCTGTACTTGGGTTTGCTGTTATGATAGTGGATGCCTATTTGCACAATAAAGGTTATATGGCACCAGTGTTCCAGCTTATGTCAGCTCAAATAAAGGTCAAACAGAGGTCACTGTAAGAAAAAAAATCAAATTCTGCAAAGAAAAAAGAAAATAAATTCTATTTATATTTTTTTCAAAAAGCAACGCGTTTCTTCGCAAGAAGCTTGCTGTCTCTTCAAACTTGTGAAAAATGTGTCACTTTTGTTTTTAAATAAACAGAGTTTTGTTTTCACTCATTATGGCCTTTATTTGAGCTGTTACCATGTGAAGATTTTGAATAAGCTGCAGAGTGCCACAGGCAGTTAGCTGAGTCACTGAGATGATCCAGCGTGCTGATACTGCACCATACTGGTACATTGCTGCTTGTGAGTGTTTTTATTCCTTATTTTATACTTTATCATCATAAATACTACATGTGAGACACCTTTCCTTTATTTGCAGAATTGTAAACATTTTAATTACCTCAGTTGTTAATTCAAAATGATCTCACCTGCATAAAAGCAAGTATCACAATACTCATTATAAACCAAATGACAAATATATTTCTCTTGTAAGATGTATCGAGTCCACGGATTTATCCTTACTTGTGGGATATTCTCCTTCCCTACAGGAAGTGGCAGAGAGAGCACCCACAGCAGAGCTGTCTATATAGCTCACCCCTTAGCTCCACCCCCCAGTCATTCTCTCTGCCTGCTTAACTGCTAGGAAGGGCAAAGAGCTATGTGGTGACTAAAATGTTAGTTTTTTTACTTCTCATGCTCAAACAGTGGAATGGGGATTATGCAGATTTATCTCCTCAACTGCATCTGGACCAGGAGACCAGATATTCTCTTCTCTGGTGGTTGTCTCAAGAACACCTGTCTCAGGGAATGTACTTCCACAGGCCAGAGTGGCTCATTGTAACGACTGATGCCAGCCTGCTAGGCTGGGGTGCAGTCTGGAACTCCCTGAAAGCACAGGGCTTATGGTCTCGGGAGGAATCTCTTCTTCCGATAAATATTCTAGACCTGAGAGCGATATTCAAGGCGCTTCAGGCGTGGCCTCAGCTTGCTGCAGCCAAATTCATCAGGTTTCAGTCGGACAACATCACGACTGTAGCTTATATCAATCATCAAGGAGGAACAAGGAGTTCTCTAGCGATGATGGAGGTAACCAAAATAATCAGATGGGCAGAGGATCACTCTTGCCATCTCTCAGCAATACACATTCCAGGAGTAGAGAACTGGGAGGCGGATTGTCTAAGTCATCAGACTTTTCATCCGGGGGAGTGGGAACTCCATCAGGAGGTATTTGCTCAGCTGATTCAGCTATGGGGCACACCAGAATTGGATCTGATGGCGTCATGTCAGAATGCCAAAGTTCCTCGTTACGGGTCCAGGTCCCGGAATCCCAAGGCGGTACTGATAGATGCTCTAGCAGTACCTTGGTCCTTCAATCTGGCCTACGTATTTCCACCACTTCCTCTCCTCCCACGTCTGGTTGCCAGAATCAAGCAGGAGAGAGCTTCGGTGATTCTGATAGCACCTGCATGGCCACGCAGGACTTGGTATGCAGACCTAGTGGGCATATCCTCGGTTCCACCGTGGACCCTGCCAATGAGGCGGGACCTTCTAATTCAAGATCCGTTCTCGCATCCAAATCTAGTTTCTCTGCATCTGACTGCTTGGAGATTGAACGCCTAATTCTATCAAAGCGTGGGTTCTCTGAGTCGGTCATTGATACCCTGATTCAGGCTAGAAAACCTGTCACCAGGAAGATCTATCATAAGATTTGGCGCAAATATCTTTATTGGTGTGAATCCAAAGGTTACTCGTGGAGTAAGATTAGGATTCCTAGAATATTGTCTTTTCTCCAAGAAGGTTTGGAGAAGGGATTATCAGCTAGTTCTCTAAAAGGACAAATATCTGCTTTGTCTATTCTACTACACAAACGTCTGGCAGATGTCCCAGACGTTCAAACTTTTAGTCAGGCTTTGGTCAGAATTAAGCCTGTATTTAAGCCTGTTGCTCCGCCTTGGAGCCTAAACTTAGCCCTTAAAGTTCTTCAAGGGGTTCCGTTTGAACCTATGCATTCCATAGATATTAACCTTCTATCTTGGAAAGTTTTGTTCTTAGTTGCTATCTCTTCGGCTCGAAGAGTTTCTGAGCTATCTGCTTTACAGTGTGATTCCCCTTATCTTATTTTCCATGCAGATAAGGTGGTTTTGCGTACCAAACCTGGTTTTCTTCCTAGGTTGTTTCTAATAAGAATATCAATCAAGAGATTGTTGTTCCTTCTCTGTGTTCTAATCCTTCATCAAAGAAGGAACGTCTGTTGCACAATCTTGATGTGGTTCGTGCTTTAAAGTTCTACTTACAAGCAACCAAAGATTTCTGTCAAACACCTTCATTGTTTGTTGTTTATTCTGGTAAGCGGAGAGGCCAAAAGGCTACGGCTACCTCTCTTTCCTTTTGGCTGAAAAGCATCATCCGTTTGGCCTATGAGACTGCTGGACAGCAGCCTCCTGAAAGACTTACTGCTCATTCTACTAGAGCTGTGGCTTCCACATGGGCTTTTAAAAATGAGGCTACTGTTGAACAGATTTGTACGGCGGCGACTTGGTCTTCGCTTCATACTTTTTCCAAATTTTACAAATTTGATACTTTTGCTTCTTCGGTGGCTATTTTTGGGAGAAAGGTTCTACAAGCAGTGGTGCCTTCCATTTAAGGTCCCTGTCTTGTCCCTCCCTTCATCCGTGTCCTAAAGCTTTGGTATTGGTATCCCACAAGTAAGGATGAATCCGTGGACTCAATACATCTTACAAGAGAAAACATAATTTATGCTTACCTGATAAATGTATTTCTCTTGTGATGTATCGAGTCCACGGCTGCCCTGTTTATTACAACAGGCATATATATTTTTATTTTTAAACTTTCAGTCATCACTGCACCCTATGGTTTCTCCTTTTTCTTCCTAGCTTTCGGTCGAATGACTGGGGGGTGGAGCTAAGGGGGGAGCTATATAGACAGCTCTGATGTGGGTGCTCTCTCTGCCACTTCCTGTAGGGAAGGAGAATATCCCACAAGTAAGGATGAATCCGTGGACTCGATACATCACAAGAGAAAGAAATTTATCAGGTAAGCATAAATTATGTTTTTTCTTTAAAAAAGAAACTGGATATGGGAGGGTGTAGACCTGGGTATGTTTGGGTCTAGCAGAATTTAGGTACATATAAGCCTCAGTACAAGTGACTCTCACACCTGGAAGCCACACTTGACTTTGCAACTGTTTCTCTGTGTGAATTTGGCTGAGTGTCTCTTGGGCTGAGGACACTTTGTTACACACGTCCCAACATTTATAGCTAGCTCTCCAGAACTCAGAAGGAGGGTGTATCTGTAAAGATGTTGCCGTGTCTGGTAGTTTTTAGACATGGGCTGAGGGAAATCATGCAATTCTGGACATATGACTTCCTCCGTTGGACAGAACTCAGGATTTGGGAATGTTCGGCACAAACTGGGACAGTTTGGAGGTCTGTTATTTTATTAGTACAGCTCTTGTGTTATATTGGAAAAAAGATTTTCCAGAATAATAACACATGTAGTGCTGCTGTTATAAATTATTGTACATTTTATGAACCACCTTTCTGTATCTACCGGATGTACGAGTAAAATGATAACGCTTTAGATACACTTATACAATGGCACACAACAAGCTTGCTGGATTGCTTTTCTCTTTGTGGCTGTCACATGTATGAATTACATCATTCCATGAAACAATTGGACTATGCTTAGAAGGAATATATTTTCATTCAAGGCTGATGTCTATTATGCAATTTATGTAATAGATCTTGTATATTGAAATCAATTCATGTGAAGTGTTTATTATATGTTTGATTGGTGTTTTCCCGTATATATATTTAGCTCTTACATGGTTAAACAATTGTGACTATATTACAAGTGGAGCGCTAAATTATTGCGGGAGCTCAATAATATATCAGCCATTACAAGTGGCTGGTTATGAGTACCGCAACCTTGCATTAGCAATTAGCGCTCCAAAACTTAACCAGAGATTAGATCTCTGGTTAATTCTCTAAAAGTGCCCCAAATGCCCTCAAAATAGAGGGCATTATAGTTTTTTATTTAAAAAAAAAGTTGATTTTTTTTTAATAAAATAAAAAACTATATTAGGCAGTTTTGGGGCTTTAAAGTTGTTGAGAGTGGGGTGTTAAAAAAAAACTGCACTGAAAAGTGCCTTTACATTGCGGTCTATGGGAATGCTGCCCATTGCTGCACTACTTACTCCCCTTGCTGCGTGAGGTTCTGATGACGTGTCTGACGGCATCAGAACAAGGCTTTCTTAGGAGCCTATGGAAGCGCTTTCTCATGAGCGCAATGCTTCTAAGCTATGCGAATACAAGCTCGCGTTCGCATTGTTATTAACTTGTAATACCAGTGCACATTATTGTGCGCTGGTATTACAAAGTGGAGCGCTAATATTGCTTGCATGCAAGCGATATTTAGCGCTCCACTTGTAATCTGGCCCTGTATCTTTTCATTGTAAGACTGCTTACATTGTTATTCAGTTAATCACTATTAAATACAACTTAACCAAGAAAACAATAAACGGATCCTACAACAAGCAAGCTTGAATCACAGTCCCCAAAGAAATAATAATAAAAACATATGTTAACTGTTTCCAATGTATCGCTGTTCATAAATAGAATTAGAATATTTCCACTAGACACCTGCATAAGAAGACAGCCGCTCGTGGTTTTCGGCTCATTTCGGAGCCGGGTTTATTCTTGTGAAAGTTCAGCACACTAAGATCTGGTTTTGCACAGATCTTATATAAAGTGCAGGGAGTGTAATATTGCCTTTCTATGCTCCATAGTAAAATCATCAATTGCTTGTTTAGCTCTTCTTCTATGTGTTGTACTGATTTTGCACAGATCTTAATGTGTTGCACTTTCACAAGAATAAATCCAGCTCTGAAAAGAGCCAAATTCCATAAGCAGCCACCTAATCCACATTTGGATCCTAATGAAGTATCAGAATGCACATGTCTAATATCCACCGTCTTATTATCCTCTAAACCAGTGCTTTCCAAACTGTGTTGTGACACATTAGTGTGTCGGCAGCAGTATGTAGGTGTGTCCCTGCTTCAGCACAATTTTTTTTTAATTTAAAATTATTTTTACATTTTCTTTAAGGTTTCCGACTTTCTGCCTGCTACGCATATCACATGGTTGTCACGTGATTGCTACCTAGTGGGTCACAGATCATCTTAACCTATTGGCGTAGCTCAGTGGGAACTGAAACTATTCCCATCGGCGGAACACTGGCTGCACGTGTAGTCGCCTCAATCGGCTCATGACTGCACATGTAGTCAGTGAGTGGGACAGCAGTGTGTTTGCAGCGCAGGCAGTAGTCAGTCGGACTCGCAGAGCTCTGAGGGAAGCAGCTTTAACGCTGAGCTGAAGTCAGAAGTCAAAGTGCTTTTATTATTTTTTGCAGCTAGCTCCCAGTAGTGCATTGCTGCTCCTGCCCTTGGTATATGGATAGGAAGTGGAAGCTTAAAGTGAAGGTCAATTTCAATGAACTAGTGCCTGGTTTTTAATAATCCTATTAAAAACAAGGGCATTTTAATTCATCAAAATTGACATTTCACTAGTTTTCTTCAAAAACTTACCTTTTAATCCTGACAGCTGCTGCAGCGCTTCCTCCGCCCGTCACAAGCCCTCTTCGCAGGTCCAAAATGACGAATCCGGCTTCCTATAATCACGGTGTTGCCTAAGGCCATGATTCCCCCGGGAATTGGAGGAAGCCGGATTGATCATTTCCGATGTATGAAGAGGCTTTAGACAGCCGGGGGAATCGCTGGATTAAAAGGTAAGATTTTGGAGGGGGGCGGAGCCGACCATGCCCTGAGATGGCCGCAATATTTTAATGCTCCGTAGCTAAGTGACACCTGGAGGGTTAATACCCGGTTCTGAAGCTGCTAACCTGTACTAAAAGACACCCATGGAGCTGGTGATGGTACCGGGAGGTGACTTAGGAGAGAAGGCAGAATGGAATAACACTTAAAGCCAACTAAACACCGTGTTAAAAAGCGCGCCCCTGCTGCACTGACTGGAAACCCCAAACAGCTATCACCACGCAGAGAAGCCCAGCAGTGTAGTAGAGGCCCAGAAACGGCAACAGAGGACAAAACAGGAGACTGTGAGCAACGGATGGGTGAGTGAGAGGGGAAGTAACCCCTACAATATACCAAATAGAGCTAGATTCACCCCAACGGATTAGCGCCCCTGCAATCAAGACTGGGAAACCCCATAAGCTCTCGATGTGCCAGGTTACTGCAGGGCCTGAAAGCAGAAATTTCGTTTTGCCTTTATAAATCACTGCTCTGAACATAGTTTCACAGAATCAAGAGGTATAACTTAACACAGCCGAAACCGGAAGAAATTAAAGATTAAACTAAGCTTGTCTTATCAAGCTAACCCCTAACAGAACAGATCTTGCTGAGGAGAAAAACGACACCTACCTTAGGTACTAAAGTTAACAAACCAACAGAGCAGGGAAGACCTGATGAGAACTGTTTGCTGAAATTATAATATCAGAAGGGTCATAAAGAACCATAGAAATCTGGCTGAGATCAATATTGTCATAGACATTAAGCACTAAAAGCAATTCACACGAAGAGACCCCAATACAATTTAATATATACGAACTGACACACGTGTGAAAAGACAGAGCCATAAAGAGATTGATATCTTTTTTTTTGCTATAAACAAGATCATTCATAAATAAAGTGAATAGATTCAGAGACATCTGAAAGACCCCTCTTGAAATAAAATAATAAACACAAACCAAGTATAAATTGTTTAAAGCCACTGGGAGCAGCACAGTGACACTACAGTTTAACACACCTAACCTACATTTGAAGCTCTTAAAATGACAACAAGAAGAATCAACAGGACAGATAAAGGACCCAAAACTCCCAACATATCAAACACAAAGATGAACTCTTTTTTTCAGAAATTACAATCCACACCGCCAGCAGATGGTGACGAACCACAAATATCACCAGAAGATGTGACATCTTCCCCCTCTCAGGATAAAGATTCCCCTATAACTAGGGCAGACCTGAAAGATCTCCCGACAAGAACGGACCTCACTAATTTCTTTCAACAAGTCAATCAGATCCTAAAAGATGGTCTCTCTGGGATAAAGAAAGAAGTTGCAGATCTGGGAGGGAGAGTGGCTTATCTAGAGGAACAAGATGAAGAGTGCACTAACACACTAGACCTCCTAACGAGGAAAATAGACACGCAAGAATCCCAGATAGAGTTTCGTCAATCAAAATTAGAAGATCTGGATAACAGGGGGAGAAGGCAAAACTTGCGTATCAGGGGCATCCCTGAGAGAATATCCCCAAAAATCCTTCAGGGTTTTCTGCAAAAAACTTTCAAACACCTAATCAAAGATCAACAAATGGATGACATGCCCCTAGATAGAGCACACAGAGCTTTGAGGCCACCTCCTCGAGAAGGAGAACCACCAAGAGATGTAATCCTTCGTTTTCATAAATTCACAGATAAAGAGCTCGTTATGAATGCTACCAGAAAACAACAATCTTTCCAAATCGAGGGGTGCTCTCTACAATTCTATGCAGACCTCAGTCCTATTACACTCCAAAATCGTAAAGAGGCGAGATTCCTTACAACACACTTGAAAGATCAAGGACTGAACTACAGATGGGGGTTCCCATTCAGTATCAAAGTCATGAAAAACAACAAAATCATTACATACAGATCCTTAGAGGACTTGGAACATTTCTGTAAAGCCTTGGATATACCTCCCCCCTCGCCTTCCTTGCAAGAGCCGACTAAAACTATTCCCCGAAAAAGAGACACTTCACAACCACAGCCCCAAAGAGCTCACTGGACGAAAGTAACTAAGAAGAGATTAAAAGAATCATCAACAGCTCAATCTGCACCAGATGAGGATCTAGAAACTGGTTGAAGGTCTGGTTTGGTAACTCAGACTTTTGGAATAGAGGACATTCTGTGCTTCCTAATGCACAGGACATAGACTTCCTATAGCAGAGTGCTAAAATTGTTTACTTCACAGTATAAAAACGAAAAGTTGTGATATATATTTTCCATGTATGCTGTTCTTTTTGTTTGTTTTTTTCTCTTCTCACTTGTTTCCTCCTTTTAATGCTCTTTATCGATCTTATCAGGTTAGAAAGTTATGACATTCATTATTATAGGAGGTGTTGCCTTTTAGGTGTCATTCAACCCTTACGGTTGACTTACCACCCCGATGACTCCCTCCCACGGGACAGAGTCTAGTTATGGGATTCATAATCCCTGGTTTAATTGTTTTAGTTTAACTGTTGAAATGTTTTTTGTATTTTTAACCGAATTTATAATGTTTCTTTCTATCTATCAATACACAAGGGTCTGCTATACAAAGACTGTTACATCCACTGACCAGACTTTAAACCACCCAATGCCTGGCGAAGGTGAGACCAATAGAGTAAGGAAAGACCACGTGTTTACTGAGGTGCCCGAGAAGGGCGAATTCAACTCCCACTCTGTGCTGAGGGTAAGCGATCACACACACTTTATGAGGAATGGGCTCTGAACACAGGGAGATTTTATTAATATCACAGAACTGCAAGGGACTAAATTCACCAACAAAGCGCGCTATAGCGCTCAATTGGTTTAAAAGGGAGAGGGCGAACATAGTGTTTATACAAGAGACCCACTTCCTGCTAGGCAAAGAACCCAGTTTTAAATCACGAGAATATCCAATATCCTTTCTCCACTCTCACAACAAAAAGACTAATGGGGTAGGAATACTGTTTGATAAAAATACTCCCTTTCAATTGACAGACAAACACGTAGATAAAGAAGGCAGATTTATTATTTTGGTAGGTTTGTTGTATAATAGACCAGTCACACTGGCCAATATATATTCCCCTAACAAAGGACAAGCCCGATTTATTAAAAATATAGGAAACAAAATACTAGAAGTACAGAAAGGGATTCTGATCTTGGGAGGAGACCTAAATATGGCTCTGCTCCCGACGCTGGATTGTTCCCAGGGTATTAGTTCAGTAGCAGCGGGTACGAGACACTCCATTAACAACACACTAAGAAAACTTACGTTGACTGACGCATGGCGTTTCGTTCACCCGACCACACGTAACTACTCATTCTACTCAAACCCAGCGAAATCCTATTCTAGAATAGATTATTGGTTTCTGGAACATAAAAACCTTACCTTGCTACGAGACTCTAATATGCAACCAATAACCTGGTCAGACCACGCTTCAGTTACAATAACCTTAGAATGGCCATCAGCACCCACATTACCTTTCCTGTGGAGACTAGATGAGGCCAGACTACACGACCCTATCACAGCTGCACAGACACTCCAAACGATAACAGAATACTTTCAGACTAATTTAAATACTTCTAGGGAAACCTCTTCGGTCTGGTTAGCGCATAAAGCAGTCATGAGAGGCCACTTCATGAAAGACAAAGCTACCCACAAACGCAAGACTAACTTCACATATACACAATTACTAAAAAAACTCCAGACAGATGAATTAGCTCATAAAAGCAACCCCCAAAATAAAGAACTATTACAAATACTACAAGAGTCGAGAGAACAAATAAGGAATCACTTACATAAAGAAGCATGTAGAAAGGCTCTGTATCTTAAAAAACTCTATTATCAGGGGGGGAATAAGGCAGGATCATTGCTAGCAAGGGCATTAAAACGCAAATCCCTTCAAAGCTATATCTTCAACTTAACAAATAGAAGGGGGGAGGAGATACACGACTCTAATATTATTGCACAAACCTTTCAGGAATATTATGGAGGCCTATACCAGTGATTTTTAACCTTTTATTTGCCGTGGCACACTTTTTTACATTAAAAAATCCTGTGGCACACCACCATCCCAAAATTTAAAAAAAATCACACATTGTAGCCTAATACAGCATATATATATACACATACACACAAACACACACATACTGTATGTATTGTGCTGTTATGCCATGCCTCCTACAAACTACCCCTGCACTGGGAGTAAAAAACAAGCAAAGTTTAAAAAATATGTCACACTGTTGTCAGTCTGCCGTGGCACACCTGAGGGTCTCTCACGGCACACTAGTGTGCCACGGCACACTGGTTGAAAAACACTGGCCTATACAACCTCCCTGTTCATCACACCTCTTTCCAAACAAACTCATTAGATAAATACCTTCAGGAATCCGACCTAAACCAAATACAGACAAGCGATAGAGATGCCTTAGAAACACAGTTTAACCTAAAAGAAGTAGAAGAGGCCATAGATAATCTACCAATGAATAAAAGCCCTGGTCCTGATGGATTTTCCAATAAATACTATAAACAATACAAAGAACAGATAGCCCCACAACTATTAGCTCTTTTTAATCAAATAGACGAGTCCGGCCACCTCCCCAAAGAATTTTTTGAAGCCCATATAACGGTAATACCCAAACCAGGCAAATCCCCAAAAGTGGTCAGCAACTACAGGCCCATATCCTTGTTAAACACTGACCTCAAGATCTACACAAAGATCTTAGCAGACCGATTAAATAAAATTCTCCCCCAAATTATTCACACAGACCAATCAGGTTTTGTCCCCGGTAGGGAGGCAAGGGATAACACCATTAGAGCCCTACAACTAATTGAACATGCTAAAGCAACCAACACGGAAATGGTGATAATATCAACGGATGCCGAAAAGGCGTTTGACCGTCTGGATTGGGAGTTTCTATTCGCCACATTAAAAAAGATAGGGCTGGGTGAGAAAATGATCCAAAGAATAAGGTGTCTTTATTGTTCCCCCACAGCAAAAATCAGAGTCAACGGTTTGGTCTCAAAACCATTCACCATAGGCAATGGAACGAGACAGGGTTGCCCTCTCTCGCCAATCCTTTTCATTATTAGCATGGAGGTACTGGCACAAAGAATTAGGAAAAACCCAAACATCACCGGGATAAAACTAGGCCCCTTGGATTTTAAACTTTCTATGCATGCTGATGATGTCCTCTTCACCCTATCATCACCAGAGTCCTCAATCACAGCAGTAATGCAAGAACTTAAGGAATTTGGAGACTTTTCCAACTTCTTAATTAATGAGCAAAAGTCAGAAATATTAAATGTCTCTTTATCAAAAACTAAATTTAAATCCCTCTTAGAAAACTGTACACTGAGACACCAGCCTAAGGCCATTAAGTATCTAGGAATATATTTAACACCACACCCAAAACACCTTCTCCAACTTAATTTTACAAACCTCATAAACACAATATCACAAGACCTACAGACATGGAAAGACCGCCCATTTTCATGGTGGGGAAGGATACAGATCCTTAAAATGAATGTCCTCCCTAGAATTTTGTATGCCTTCCAAGCAGTACCCATGGCCCTACCGCAAAGCTTTTTGACACAAACACAGAAAGTTCTAGACCAATTTGTGTGGGGGAAAATAAAACCTAGAATTAAAAAAATGACAATGTATAGAAGAGTTGGAGAGGGAGGACTGGGCCTACCTCAAATTGAGACCTATTATCAAGCAGTTAGTCTCCAGAGAGTAATAGATTGGCATAGGAACAAAGAAAGAAAGGCCTGGGTTCCAATGGACTCGCACATACTACATACACCACATCCTGGAGCACTTTGCTGGCTAGCTAGGCAGAACAGACCACCTTGGCTAAAATCCTACCCTTTACTAGCACATGTCTTTGATATATGGGACTCCATAACCAAAAAGCACCCAGATATTTCCTCATTAGGGTCCCCCATGTCTCCCATATCCCCTAATGCTGAATTGACGGGGGGCATTACATTTGATAAGCAAAACTCTAACACATGGGAAATGGGATTTACAGTCCCACTATGCACGCTAACTAAGGATGGCAAGCTCAAACAAAGACAAGAACTAACAGACATACTAGGAGGGGTATTTACAAATGGGTTGAAATACAACCAGATACATCACTTTATATCCACACACCCTCAGAAAGAATCACTACTTAGGAACTTAACTACATTCGAACAGATATGCTTGATAAACCATCCAGCCCAACACACATTATCACTGGCCAAGAAACTTTTAATTAAGACCCCAAAGAACAGACTTCCTGAATACACGGAAAGATGGCATAGAGACCTAGGTAAAATATTAACAGACAAAGAATGGAGGAACATTTTTTATAGCATTAAAAGATCTTCCTTTTCCACAAGGTTCTTGGAAACTAATTTCAAAATATTAACCAGGTGGTACCTCACCCCCTCCAGACTAAAAAGTATCTTTCCCTCTTCATCAGACCTTTGCTGGAGGGGATGCGGGATGAAAGGAACCCTCATGCATATCTGGTGGGAATGCCCTAGAATACAACCATACTGGGAGATGATCCAGAATAACATTAAAATAATATTAAACCTAGAGGACACATATGTATTAAAACCTGAAACCGCACTGTTAAACCTTCTTCACTCATGCAAATGCAAACTGAGACGCAGAGTAGTTCAATTGACATTAAATACAGCCAGACTATTACTTGCCAGGGGTTGGAAGTCCCAAGACAAACCTACATTTAAGACATGGCTAAACCAAATGAACGACACTTTGCGGATGGAGGAATATGGATATTTTAAAACTAATAATATGGCATTTTTCCTTGATCTTAAATTTATTTGGGATGATTTGCAACACAAATTACCTCTCAACACTAAGACAGCCTCCCAGGACTCTAGTGTGACGTGAATAGAAAACTGGTGTACCTAAGACCAACAAATACCTAATCTCACCTTCGCCACCCTTCCTCCCCCTCCATACCCTCACACGACTTGGTAAGGCGCAGAGAATGTCAGACTTAAGAGAACCTCGGTGAGTGGGTAACAAGACGTAAACTTCCCTTTTTTGTTCAGATCCTAATGTGTATTGAACCATAAATATACCAGAGATTCGGTAATTTAGTTAGTTAGTTCGGTTATTTGTTTATTTATACCTTTATGTATTTCTAAAGGTCTTATTGGTTGTTGATATATCAGTAAGTTTATGTTATGATTGTACTTAGCTCAAAGGATTACCAACTGTATCATGATCAGTTGATGTAAAAAATTTATTATGTTTTACAAGATTAAGAAATGTATGCTTCTTTTTCCTCTATGTAATGTTAATCATTCATATAACCCAATAAAGACGAATATATATAAAAAAAAAAGGTAAGATTTTGAAGAAAACGAGTGAAATGTCAATTTTTATTAATTAAAGTGCCCTTGTTTTTAATAGGATTATTAAAAACCAGGGCACTAATTCATCGAAATTGATTCGCAGGGGGTGTCAATCAACCTGTTCGTATTCGATCGGGTTGATTTCTGTCTGCGACCTCAGAGCAGATGGAAAAGTTATGGAGCAACGGTCTTTAGACCGCTGCTTCATAACATCTGTTTCCGGCGAGCCATACAGATATGTGCCCCTATGTGTGCTCACTGGTCTGGACATTTTATACACCATAAACATAAATATTTTTAATCTCCAGCTATTTTTCTACTTAAGTCACTTTCTAGGACTTTTTTAATCCAAGGAAAATGACTTATAAAATGTATCCTTCTTTACCCGCTGTTTTCCCTCTTTCTTTCTTTCTCTCTTGACCCACTATCATCCTCTCTTCATTCTCTTCCTCCCTTTCTACTCTCTTTCTCTCCCTCTCTCCACTCTCTTCCTCTCTCTCTCCAATCTTTTCCTCTTTCCCCATTCTCTTCCTCTCCACTCTCTTCCTCTCTCTCTCTCTCTCTCTCTTCCTCTCTCTCTCCAATCTTTTCCTCTCTCCCCATTCTTTTCCTCTCCACTCTCTTCCTCTATCTCTCTCTCCAATCTCTTCCACTCTCCCCATTCTCTTCCTCTCCACTCTCCTCCATGTGTTTAGTGTTATCACGTGATATTGTGAATTCAAAAACATTAAAGATGTACAGTACCTTGCCAAATGATTAGACTCACTTCATATTTATTCTTAAAAGGACAGTCAAGTTCAAAAAACCTTTCATGATTCAAATAGGGCATGTCATTTTAAACAACTTTCCAATTTACTTTTATCACCAATTTTGCTTTGTTCAATGGTATTCTTAGTTGAAAGCTAAAGATAGGAGGTTCATATGCTAATTTCTTAGACCTTGAAGCCCGCCTCTAATCTTAATACATGTTGATGGTTTTTCACCACTAGAGGGTGTTAGTTCATGTGTTTAATATAGATAACATTGAGCTCACACACATGAAGTTACCTAGGAGTGATCACCGATTGGCTAAAATGCAAGTCTGTCAAAAGAACTGAAATAAGGGGGAAGTTTGCAGAGGCTTAGATACAAGGTAATTACAGAAGTAAAACGTGTATTATTATAACTGTGTTGGTTATGCAAAACTGGGGAATGAGTAATAAAGGGATTCTGCTGTTGACTGTCCCTTTAATATTGTTGATTGATTTTTTAGTTTTTTAACCATTTCTTATTCCATGTTATATTGGCAACATCTGCAATACATATTTACCTGTAATTTGATGTAATATTACTAAAATATTTGGTAAATGAATAAATGTATATGTTTTTACAGATGGGTATGCAAAGTGATTTGTCATTAGAAAGTCAGTAAAATTGTGGACCTGTTGAATGCAAAAAACCATGTTGCAGTACCAGATTGCTGAAATTGTAGGTGTATCACGTAGTTCTTTAAAGAATATTAAGAAAAAAATGGCTTGACAGTAGTACAGTGACAGTCCACAGCTAAATTTAACTATTTGCAGCAATAAAACCATAGTTTTAGGTAAGAAATAATAAAAAAAAACATTTTTTTTATACTTTTAAGGAAGGTTGAGGCTCATGGAAGTTCCAAGCCATGTACATAGCATGTAAAGTAAATATTTTAATTTCCTGGAGGATAAAGCAATGCATTCGTTAAAGACTGATGATGGAGCAACTTCATCCGTTTCTGAATGATCTCTTGTAACCTTTACAAATACTATACAGAATATAGTTGTGACCATTAAACTTTAATCTAAGTTCATTATAAGTGAAGAATTTTAGAATAATTTGTTTTACATATTACCATAATCGAAGGGTAGTGAATGATGATAGGTTGATGCAAATGTTTTTATGTTAATATTGACATGCCCACTGTCACTGTAAAAATACCAACGTGTTATTTAATTAGCAGAAAATGCTTCCCAACTAATGTCCAGCAAGATTACAAGTAGCGCGTTATGATTTTTCCACGCACAATGTGGTCTTTTCGCAAACAATTTTCATGTCTTGAAAAATCGCGATTGCCTGCAAGCATTCACCTTTTTACGCAACAATCCTTTCTGTGCTCGAAGAGCTGTAGTTAACAGTTTTACGCAACAAAAAAAGTTTCACAAAACACTTCAAAAATACATTACAAAGTACAGTTATACTCATATTAACACTGTCTAATAAAATGATTTCAAAAAAATATTGCACATAAAAGTTATAAGGGATCAAAGATATGCGATCTCGGGTGTTAGAAAAAAAAAAAGCCTTATGGCTAGATTACGAGTTTTGCGGTATGAGTGAAAAAGCAGCGTTAAGGCTCTTTTTCACTACCGCAAACTTTTTTGGCCGTAACGCAACGTAACTACCGCAGCTTTCCAAAAGTCCTTTTTCAATGGGACTTCCACAGCGCCGGTATTACGAGTTTGCCTGTCCGGCCAAAAAGTGAATGGTACAGCCTATACCGTCAAGATTCGTACCGCCACCTGAAAGTCAGTAGTTATGAGTTTTATACTACAACGCCGTAACATAAAACTCATAACTAAAGTGCTAAAAAGTACACTAACACCCATAAACTACCTATTAATCCCTAAAACGAGGCCTTCCCGCATCGCAAATAATAAAATAAAATTATTAACCCCTAATCTGCCGCTCCGGACATCGCGCCACTAAAATAAACATATTAACCCCTAAACCGCCGTACTTGCAAACACAAAGCACATCGCAAACACTAGTTAAATATTAACCCCTAATCTGCTGTCCCTAACATCGCCACAACCTACATTACTGTTATTAACATCTAATCTGCTGCCCCCAAAATCGCCGCCAATATACTAAAGTTATTAACCCCTAAACCTAAGTCTAACCCTAACACCCCCTAACTTTAATGTAATTAAAATAAATCTAAATAAAACCTACTATTAATAACTAAATAATTCCTATTTAAAACTAAATATTTGTAAAATAAACCCTAAGCTAGCTACAATATAACTAATAGTTACATTGTATCTATCTTAGGTTTTATTTTTATTTCACAGGTAAGTTTGTATTTATTTTAACTAGGTAGGCTAGTTTGTAAATAGTTATTAACTATTTACTAACTACCTAGTTAAAATAAATACAAAGTTACCTGTAAAATAAAACCTAACCTGAGTTACACTAACACCTAACCTTACACTACAATTAAATAAATTACATTAATTAAATACAATTAACTAAATTACAAAAATAAACAAACACTAAATTACACAAAATAAAAAACAAATTATCAAATATTTAAACTAAGTACACCTAATCTAATAGCCCTATCAAAATAAAAAAGCCCCGCCAAAAATGAAAAAAAAAACCCTAGCCTACAATAAACTACCACTGGCCCTTAAAAGGGCCTTTTGCGGGGCATTGCCCCAAAGAAATCAGCTCTTTTACCTGTAAAAAAAAATACAAACAATCCCCCAACAGTAAAACCCACCACCCACACAACCAACCCCACCAAATAAAAACCTACCTAAAAAACCTAAGCTCCCCATTTCCCTGAAAAGGGCATTTGGATGGGTATTGCTCTTAAAAGGGCATTTAGCTCTTTTTCCGCCCAAACCCTAAGCTAAAAATAAAACCCACCCAATAAACCATTAAAAAACCTAACACTAACCCCGAAGATCCACTTACAGTTTTTGAAGACCCGACATCCATCCCTTAAAAAACCTAACACTAACCCCCGAAGATCCACTTCCAGTTTTTGAAGACCCGACATCCATCCTCAACGAAACGGCAGAAGTCCTCAGCGAAGCCGGCAGAAGTCCTCATCCAAGCGGGCCGAAGTCTTCATCCAAGCCGGCAGAAGTCTTCATCCAGACGGCATCTTCTATCTTCATCCATCCGACGCAGAGCGGCTCCATCTTCAAGACATCCGGCGCGGATCATCCTCTTCTTCCGACGGCTCTTCTCGAATGAAGGTTCCTTTAAGTGACGTCATTCAAGATGGCGTCCCTTGAATTCCGATTGGCTGATAGAATTCTATCAGCCAATCGGAATTAAAGGTGAAAAAATCCTATTGGCTGATCCAATCAGCCAATAGGATTGAGCCAGCAAATCGGAATTCATGGGACGCCATCTTGGATGACGTCACTTAAAGGAACCTTCATTCGAGAAGAGCCGTCGCAAGAAGAGGATGCTCCGCACAGGATGTCTTGAAGATTGCCGGCTTGGATGAAGACTTCGGCCCGCTTGGATGAGGACTTCTGCTGCTTCGCTGAGGATGGATGTCGGGTCTTAAAAAACTGTAAGTGGATCTTCGGGGGTTAGTGTTAGGTTTTTTTAAGGGTTTATTGGTGGGTTTTATTTTTAGCTTAGGGTTTGGGCGGAAAAAGAGCTAAATGCCCTTTAAAGGGCAATGGGGAGCTTAGGTTTTTTAGGTAGGTTTTTGTTTGGGGGGTTTGATTGTGTTGGTGGTGGGTTTTACTGTTGGGGGGTGTTTGTATTTTTTTTTTTACAGGTAAAAGAGCTGATTTCTTTGGGGCAATGCCCCGCAAAAGGCATTTTTAAGGGCTATTGGCAGTTTAGTTTAGGCTAGGGTTTATTTTTATTTTGGGGGGGCTTTTTTATTTTGATAGGGCTATTAGATTAGGTGTAATTAGTTTAAATATTTGATAATTTCTTTTTTATAAATGTAATTGATTTAATTGTAGTGTAAGGTTAGCTGTTAGTGTAACTCAGGTTAGGTTTTATTTTACAGGTAACTTTGTATTTATTTTAACTAGGTAGCTAGTAAATAGTTAATAACTATTTACTAACTAGTCTACCTAGTTAAAATAAATACAAACTTAGCTGTGAAATAAAAATAAAACCTAAGATAGATACAATGTAACTATTAGTTATAGTGTAGCTATCTTAGGGCTTATTTTACAGGTAAGTATTTAGTTTTAAATAGGAATTATTTAGTTATTAATAGTAGGTTTTATTTAGAATTATTTTAATTACATTAATGTTAGTGGGTGTTAGGGTTAGACTTAGGGTTAGGGATTAATAACTTTAGTATAGTGGCGGCGACGTTGTGGGCGGAAGATTAGGGGTTAATAAGTGTAGGTAGGTGGCGGCGATGTTAGGGGCGGCAGATTAGGGGTTAATAAGTGTAGGTAGGTGGCGGCGATGTTAGGGGCGGCAGATTAGGGGTTAATAAGTGTAATGTAGGTGGCGGTGATGTCGGGGGTGGCAGATTAGGGGTTAATAAGTGTAGGTAGGTGGCGGCGATGTCGGGGGCGGCAGATTAGGGGTTAATAAGTGTAATGTAGGTGTCGGCGATGTTGGGGGCTGCAGATTAGGGGTGTTTAGACTCAGGGTTTATGTTTGGGTGCGAGGTGTAAACATAACTTTTCTTTCCCCATAGGAATCAATGGGACTGTGTTACGGAGCTTTACGCTGCTTTATTTCAGGTGTTAGGATTTTTTTCAGCCGGCTCTCCCCATTGATGTGCACGAGCATGTAAAACCAGCTCAAAGCAGCGCTGGTATTGGAGTGCGGTATGGAGCTCAATTTTGCTCAACGCTCACTTATTGCCTGATAACGCCGGGTTTATAAAAACCTGTAATAGCAGCGCTATAGGGAGGTGAGCGGTGGAAATAACTTGCAAGTTAGCACCGAGCAGCTCTTACCGCAAAACTCGTAATCTTATGCATATTAAACAATATCTCAGAGGTATTTTCAATGCGATATTCGCATATAGCTTTCAAGGTATATAGACATATATATACATATATTCATATACTGTACATATCTCGCAATAGATATATCAGTCCAATATCATCAAATATATGGAGAAATATTTATGTAAAAATAAATAGAACATATTCCGTTAAGAAAACATTTTCGTAATATGAAATATTCGCATTTTCATGAACACTTTTCAAGGAGAATACGTCATGGGCTTTGCACAAAAGATTAGGGTTTTTGTGGGGGGGGGGGTTCTATTTGTCTTCTCCATTGACTTCTATGGGGAATACGTGAACGTGCACACAATTTTGCGGTTTGAATTAATTTAACTTATTTTTCAACTTGTAATACCTGCGCAACCAAAAAATGCAAAAAAGCCATAACGCGCGCAGAGTTTTTGCATCTGATTTTCCACGAGACTTGTAATCTTGCTTGTCATGTTTAATAGTTGCTTTATACCAGTGTTTCTCAACTTCAGTCATGATGTACCCATAACAGGCCAGATATCTTAATTAGACCACATGTGAAATAATCAGCTGATGGAGGAGAGCAGGTTAATAACCATAGTTACTAATTAGCTGATTATTTAACCTGTTCAGATATTGTGAAAATCTGACCTGTTAGGGTACTTGGTGACTGGAGTTGAGAAACACTGCCCTACACCATCACCAGCTAGAGTAAGTGTAAATATATGTAAAAAAATATTATTTTAGATACATTTTTCAGTCATTTTTTATATAGTCGAGTAGGAACATTCAGTCAGTGTTTACTTTTATAGTTTGAAAACTTTACATGGGTTAACCATTTTTCAACTACACTGGAAGAAAGCTCACCGACAGTATGTATGTTCCAAAGTAAGTCATTGTGGTGTTTTGTAGAATTATCTAAGCATTTTGGAATGAGTTCCATTGCATGACTGAGTGAATTATGTAATCAAAGAGCAATAGAAGTATTTGGTGCATGAGTCATAGACTGGATTTAGTTATTTTCTAGTTTCATTTATCTCATGAACTTTTGGCTCAGTTATCCTGGACTCCAATCAAATCTCTACTGGAAAAAAAGCTAATTTCTGGGAAAGTCTTTGGCAATCTGGGAAATTTGGCGTGCATAGTGAAATAAAAGAGCATTAATAACAGAAACAGAAATTGTCTATTGCATTCGAAAAAGTAACCCACTCATGCGTATAAACTTGTTTTACCAATTCTGTAATTTGTATATTTCAAACAACAGGAGGATAAAAATATCCCATAAAAGTCATATTTTATAAAGACAATAGAAGAGTGGGACTGTTATTGAACTTGCAATAAAATACTTATAAAAGTCCTACTGTCCTAAAAAAAGATGAGAACATGATCTTGCAGTACATCAGCCATTTTTTTTATAGCAGAGGATCCCAAAGGTTTTTCAAAGACAGGCAGTAACGGTATAATCCTACATATTAGATTCTGGCTCCATTTTTCCTAAAATTGAACATGCAGATATAGCCGTGACAATAGCCGTGGTTAAAGAGATGTCCCTGTTTTATCAATAATATGTTGAACAAGATGACACCATTGGATATAATGCCAATTAGACAGTTGGGTTGATATAAGGTATTTGTGAGTATGACAACGTTTTTTCTTTAACCTCTGCCACAATTTGACAAACTGATCCAGACAGGGAGTTTGAATGTTACTATCATACACACACACACACAAACATTCAGTGTGACAAACAGAACAAATTATGAGTCTGGTTCTTTCCTGTAGAAACAAATCAGTCCGAGAAAAAGTATGAGTTGGTTGCTCCTTCCCACAGTGATACAGAGAGAAATACAGAAGAGTCTATGATTCTCTTCCCACGACCACTACAAGGTAATGTAGAAGGGTTCAATAAGAACATATAAAGGAGGTAAAAGTCTGTCCTTTCTCTTTACAGAATAACACAGACAGGGTGAGCAATGAGTCTGTCCTTACTTACACACGCACACACATGCAAAAAAAAAAAGGACTTAAAGCTTCCCTCCTCCAACAGGATAAAAGTAAGAAGGGCATCATTAGTGGGTTATTTTCCTATAGGATGACTTAAACAGAACAGCACTAGCCTGTTCCTCTCCCTGCAATGTGACATGTACACTAGGGAGCTATATATCTGTCCCTCTTCCCATAGGGTGACAGAGTACTTTTAGTCTTATTCTCCCCCCACAGGGTGACATGAATTAATGCTTGGGAAAACTCCATAGTATTAAAGCAGGCAGCAGATATTCCTCTCTTATTGCTAGGTAAAGTTCTCCACCCACTCTCTCAGCACTGCCAGAGGGGGGACCATGCACAAGGCTAGCGAGCTTTTGTATGTCCCCTGTCCTGAGTGGGGGACACCTTGAAGTTCCAAAGGGCTCCTGATTGATTCTCATGCTCGGGAATCTTTCTTTATATTGGGTTTGTTGCCAAGAATCTGGTCAATTTCGACTATTATCTGAGGTGTCATTTGGGACAATACCTACATGAAGAAAATAGAAAGTATTAATGAATCTTGCTTGAATGCATCCATCCAAAGAGTTCATGATACAGAGGAGAGTTATGAGTATGTACAGCAAAAACAAGTGATAGTAGCACAATGAGAAGAGATTGAGCTCACCTGAATGGATCCCAGGTTCTCCAGTAGCTGATCAGTGTTGGAAACACCGAGAAGTACAGAGCTAACCCCTTCACTTCTCAGGCACCATGCTAGGGAAATGAAGATGCTTTGTTTGCCATCAGAACATCAAAAGAGCATACAAAGCTGGGTAGATGATCAATGACAATATCTTCGCTTACCAATAGCCAGTTGAGTCACTGTGCAGTTCAGACGTTCAGCAATAGGATGCAGCTCCTTTATCTTTAAGTGCTGTTTTTTCCCTTCTTCACTTGCTGCTTTTTCCTTCAACCAGTGGTAACCCTAAAAAAAATACATTAATGTGATTACACAATTGAGTGTAACTGTTCTCCCAATTATTCTTCACCAATAGCCTTCAATAATTAGTACATATTTGTGCCTGCTCCAAATACAGCAACATTTATTCAATTTGGAGCAAAGGTGTCTTTCTTTAAATGCTGCCTTGTAACTTTTAATGACTTAATATATGTATAGCAAAGGTGATGTTGAAGTCCCAGATTGAAAAAGGCATTACACTCAAAAATGCATCTCATTCGTATGAAAGACCTGCAAGAAAATGTGTTCTCTTTGTTTTGTTTCAGGAGGCTAAAAGGACACTAAACACTGCTAGACATAATAATGTATCTACAGCGAATGTTAACTTGAGAATAATATGCAGATGTATTTTTACATTTTGAAGATGGCACCAACATCTTGTAACTAGGTTATTCTACGGTGAAAAGCCTGTTTCTCTTGTCTAACCTCCCATGTTGGGGCTAAACAATCTCAGAAGGTTTATTCAGTAGTGGACCTACTCAACAGATGGCCCTGGTGCAACTTTTGTTGGGGCCCCCAAAGGCAACTTAGTAGTAAGCGATAGCAATAATGTAGATATTTTACAATAAATAGATAGTGCCCTAATAAAAGTTTCCTCTGCATTAGGATTGACACATTCTGCACACACACCTATGTATAGACTGACTGCTATGGGCCCCCACAGGACTTGGGCCCTGGAGCCACTGCACCTGCTGCAATGTTAGTTCCTCCCCTGAGTTTATTGTTCATTTAAATGGACAGTAAATTAAAAATGACACTTTCATGAGTCATATAGAGAATGCAATTTTAAACAATTTTCCAGATTATTGCTATTGTCAAATTTGCTTAATTCTCGTGGTATTTTTTCTTTGTTGAAGAAGCAGCAATGCACTACTGTGAGCTAATTAAATACATGACTATTATCACAATTGCTTAATTTTCTTTGTACCCTTTGTTGAAGAGCATATCTAGGTAGGCTCATGAGCAGTGGTGCACTACTAGGAGCTACCTGATTATTGGTGGCTGTATATATATATATATATATATATATATATATATATATATATATATATATATATTGTCCCATTAGGGCATTGCTGCTCCTTGAACAAAGGATAACAAGAGAAGTAAACAAATTTGATAATAGAAGTAAATTGGAAAGTTATTTAAAATTGCACGCTCTATCTGAATTATGAAAGTTTAATTTTGACTTTCTTTTCCTTTTAAGGTAAATGTGTTTATGTTGATATTGCAATAAGTAGGTCTATGCACACCCAATAAAGTATCAATTGCAACCACCAAGATAATCACTCTCTATTTGTTTGTATAAAAGACCATTAAAGTGATGGTAAACTTAACATGTTTTAAAATCAGGTCCAAAAACTAACTAATATTTTAGATGGACTTTAATTGATTACTTCTAATGAAGATGCTCTGTAACTTACTTTTTAACCTAGCTGTGCCACTCTAATACCCCACGCTCTGGCCGCACACTTTTTTTGAACTAACGGTTTGAACTCTAGCTATACATCACTTTTTTATAGCTAGAACAGTTCAAATCGTTAGCTCACAAAAATATGAGTTTAGAAGTAGTTGGCCGGAGCATAGGGTATTAGAGTGGCACAGATAGATTAAAAAGTAAGTTACAGCGCATCTTCATTAGAAGTGATCAATTAAAGTCCATCTAAAATATTGCTTAGATTTCAGACTCGATTGTAAAACATGTAAACTTTACCATCACTTTAAGATTAGATCTAATCACATTTTACATGATATGGAATATACAGGGCCGGATTTACATCTCAGGTGCCTGTAGGCACAAAAACCTGAAGCGCCCCCCTACCCCCCCCCCCCAAAAAAAAAAAAGTGGAAAAAAAATGAGGACTTTTTTTATTATTATTTAGGACAACTAAAAATAAATATTAGATGTAAAATTACATTTTCCCTTTTATGGAGATACACAAATACACACACCAATTGCAATATTTGTTGTAATGGAAGCTACACCAAAAATCAATATTCACTTAACTCAAATGGCCATACAATTTCTATTATGTATAACAAAAACAAATCATGTTAAACTTTTAATGCAAAATATTCTAAAGAAAACCCTATTTAAAGGGACATAAAATGTGACAGTTTGCTAGAGCATTTTAATATTGCACTAGTGCTTGCACAGAAGTGTGTTAGCCTCTTGCAAAAGAGTTAAACACATAGTCAATGTCAGTTCTGAGACAGCAATACACATCTGTGCAGACCCAGATGGGCTCATAGGGCATGTTTATTGACAAGCCATTAGTGTATTGCTTTTCTGGAGATGACTTTGACTATGTGCTTAACATTTTGTTGGAGTTAAACACAGTTTTGTGTAAACAATAGCAATATTAAAACTAGCAGCATGCAGGCTCATCAACAACCTGTGCAGCCAGTGGAAGAAAACATAAAATGTAGGTATTTTTTCCACTACATGAAAAACATCTTGTGAACTCTGATATTTTTGGTACAAATACACACAGATGTTACATTTATTTTGTTCTGAAATATAAATATAATATGATGTTGCTCTCAAAGGAAAACATGGAATGTTGTAGATTATATGTAATCCAGGGGTCAACAAATGTGTTTAAAATTAGAAATTCAATTTACCACAATACAAAAATACCACACTTACTTGATAAAAGAACAGATTAACAATTTTTATGTGATGTGTGTGTATGTATATATATATATATATATATATATATATACACATACATATACATACAAACAAATATGCCATGTGAGTGGTTTACACACATACACATTTTACAGCCTTACAGTCTACAAACTTTGTTGTCAAAGTGCCCTAAAGGCTGTAAAATTTGTAAATCACAATTGGCAGCTTGTAATAAAGAGCAGAGCAGCTAGTCCCACATAACCTCCACACCTCCACACCTCCAAGGCCTTTATAGAACAAAAAACATTCATCCTGAAGCAGAATTTAACCCCCTGTCTATAAAAATGCCCTACAGCACATAACAAGTGAATACACTGCAACCCTCTCTGGTAGCCAAGGGGTTAAAGTGCTCTGCTTGTTATGTTGTCATTCTAGGCAGCATTAGAAGCCTTGTACAGTCCTAACCTGTTGTTTTGAAGCTTTCATTCCTCAACAAAAAGTGTCTGCTACACATCAGCATGGAGCTTGGCTGTGTGAGGCAACAGAAGTACATAAAATAAAAGTGAAACTAAACATGCCTAGCAAAAATGGGAGGGGATTAGTTTTAATATTTGCCCCTTCATGGCTCCCTCAACTGCTGTAACATATTCCCAATAAACACTCGACTCTGTAAGCACCTGGCAGCACAATTCTTACTAAAATTAATGCCCTCACAAAAAAAAAAAAAAATTTTTTTTTTTTTTTTTTATTACTGACAGGCAGGCGCCCCTCACTGCAAGGCGCCTGTAGGCACATGCCTACTGTGCCTAATGGGAAATCCGGCCCTGGGAATATAACTATACACAAGTAAAACGGTTAGATTTTTATATTATGATATGGGTTATGGAATAGCCAGCAAAAGTTTATTCACTTTCCAGCAAAGTTATTTTGTGGTAATGGTTGTAAGTAATATTTCTTTTTTTCTACTGGAATCAAGTAATTGACCTTTCTTTCCTTTTCACGTTACCTTGAATGATGCTCTTGATTTTTCTGGTACACTTTCGGAATATTTTCCAGTAATTAGACCGCACGCCAGCGGAGACCATGTCATAGAACCAACACCTGGTAGATATGAATGGTGACAACAGGAGTAAAAAGACGATAAATATATATTATTTAATGAACAAAGAAATATGACTCTGAAAAAAACAAATAAAAGGAGAAGAAAAATAGTAAATCAAAAATGTCAACTGGATAGAATAACCACTCCATGTTGTTATTTTGTGTGTTCATTCCCTAAAACATCAGGTGGCATGATGTGAGCTTTATTAAACAAACTCCATAGGCTAATGTATGGATAGGTGAAAAAAGAAAAGCTGTTAACTAATCTACCTAAATTAAATTAAAATGACGTATAATAAAAAAAAAAACGGGAAAAAAAGAAAATAGAAGGAAAAAAATTAAGGCTTGAAATAATTACACTGTGATAAGGGTGGTAGAATAAAAGCTAAATGTAAGAAACGTTATACATTAAAACATGAGATTTTTGGTTTAATAGTAGTATGAGTTGTGTACTGTATGCTTTGGCTGATAAGTGCTTATTAATAATGCTGCTAGGTACTTCTTGCAAATGCTCATTGGCTGATAATTGCTTATTACTAATGCTGCTAGGCACTTCCTGCAAATGCCATTAGCTGATAAGTGCTTATTACTAATGCTGCTAGGCACTTCCTGCAAATGTTCATTGGCTGATAAGTGCTTATTACTAATGCTGCTATGCACTTCCTGCAAATGTCTTTAGCTGATAAGTGCTTATTACTAATGCTGCTAGGCACTTCCTGCAAATGTCTTTAGCTGATAAGTGCTTATTACTAATGCTGCTAGGCACTTCCTGCAAATGTTCATTGGCTGATAAGTGCTTATTACTAATGCTGCTAGGCACTTCCTGCAAATGCTCATTGGCTGATAAGTGCTTATTACTAATGCTGCTAGGTACTTTCTGCAAATTTTCATTAGCTGATAAGTGCTTTTTACTAATGCTGCTAGGCACTTCCTGCAAATGCCCATTGGTATGAATAATACTGCTTTATACGTTTCTGTTTACTTCCTATATTGAGCCAGATTACGAGTGGAGCACTAACGGTTGTATGCAAGCGATATCGGGTTTTTCGTGTTCATTTGCACGCTTCAATTACAAACATTTGAGGAAGCTGCTATTTTACAAATGTAGATACACCCGCCTATTGACAGCAGAAATTGGAGATGGTGCTCTCATTCGTGGAAACAAACTATCATTACGGCAAGATGCTTAGACCTCTATACCCCTCGTGGAGTGGGTGGAACAAGACTTTTCTGCATCTCCTGCTACTCCAACAGAGACTGTTATAGATAACAGCGCAGTTCAGTATCAGCAGAGGGCAGTTCTCCTTGGAGATTCGCCCCCCCCCCACCCCCGCATTGGATTGTGTCTCTAGTCATACTCCCTAGCTTGAGTAATGAAAAATATCTAAACTGATCCCTATTCACTATTACCACTTCCTCTAATGGACAGGGGACACTGTTCTTCTTTACATTATATATATATATATATATATATATATATATATATATATATATATATATATATATATATATATATATATATATATATATATATATATATATATATATAAACAACTTGATGCAGTTCATAGTATAAAACAAGTATATACATTTAAATTAACCTCTCTTAAGATATGGGGTAGTAGTTAGTTAACTTTATTGTCAGGGTACAGGTAAATGACATATATATTATATATATATGTAAATAGGACAAGGGAATGTGTCTATGTATGAAACCATTTTCTTTGTCAGATATTACTAAAGTAAGGGCTGCAATTCTGATGTCAGGATTGATTCAGGGCCCCATGAGTTGAATACACATTTCAGGAATCCATTGCAGACAGGATGTCTCCAGAGACTTTGACACTAAAGCATTTGCTCTTTAGTTGGAAGTGCAAAAATTCAGAGCACTCTTTGCCCCATGCTATGGTGAGAGAGACGCTGAGTCTGTAATCAGCAGTGGAAACGCTGTTCAAAATCAGAGAGGAATGGTAATTAGCACAGGCTTGTTAATTGCCCCTAAACATCAAATACACGTCTGTATTGCTAGTTAAACAGAAAATATGTTGTATTGTGACTTTTACAACTACTCGTAAAATGATCTATGCTGTTTATGAAGTCTCCATGTACAAGAAACAGACAAATTGGCATTTGCAATTGCCTGTGTGATCTGCTGGATTTTGTATGGTTTTGAACACTGCATAGAAATGAATATATATGGGGGAAATGGATTAAAATTTTGTAATAGATTAAATGGCAATTGAAATAAACCCATTGTTAAAAGACAGCATAGAAATGAATACATGTTTGTGTGTATATATACATATATTCAGGGACATCTTATATTAAAGGGATAATTGCTGTGTTGGATATATATATGAAAAATAGATTCAAACCTGTAATAAATTGATTGGAAATTGTGATAATCCCATTGTTTAATTACATATGACATATTTTTTTCTATTTTTCAGATGGGGCTAGAGGATACCATGCAAGATTGCCTTCATTATTTAAATATATTGTGTTATAACCCTGCCATAGACTGATATATTATTTGGAGAGCACTACTGCTAAGATTCTTATAAATATACTGACATTATTATAAATTCTGGTTGCTCCATTTACAATGTACGCACTTTTCAATGTTATTTTATGCTTTATATTATTTTACAATTGGCTCCATAGTGCTAAAATATACTCCAAGGTCCATAATTGAATAGTGATCCCTAATCCTGATTTAATTTGAGTATGGGTTTCAGGGCCAATTTTTTGATAGAGAATATTATAACTCTTTATGTCTCTTTTTACCATGAATCTCTTAGCATACTATTTATTATATGTATAACTTGATGCACCATTAATGTTTCAGCACTTCACAATACATAGCGACCTCCTCTATCTTTCATGTGGTCAACGTCATTCCTCCATACTATGCAGTTAAATATATTGTATTTCATTGTCATAATGATATTCATATGCATATATATATATCATGTTTCAATGTAATGTGCAATCTTTCACTGCCTCAATAAAAATATTAAAATAAAAATTGATGAATTTCAGGTTTTAAAATCCTTTGAAAAGCTACTAGAAAAGTATTTTTGGATGGATTGGAACATCATTGCTGGAGGGTCCCTAAGCAAGGTCTTAGGGTGATATTGTGCTGCAAATGCATTTGGAAAGCTTATAAAAAATGGTTTATGCAGTGGGGTGGGGTGAATTTTGTCCCTCCCCACCACTGCCCCTTTCTGCATATTCACATTTCAAACCCTGTAGTCACTCCCATGGAGCACTTGCCCTGCCCACAGAACACCTGGGACCCCCTGCCCCAAGCTTCACCCACATTAACTACCCCCATGGATCTCCCTGACTCTAGCTTCCTGGCCCCTGCATAGAGATCTGTAAGTTAAATGTTTGTTGCCCTTCCCCAAAAAATACAACTGGAGTTAATACAGGGTATTCACTATTCACATAGAAAGGAATGTTACATAATATAAAAAAAAAACTGTGAAATACCATGCAAAGCACTTTACGTCAAAATTCTGTTGTACTGTGAAAGACATTAGGGAGTTAAAGGGACATTATACACTAGATTTTTATTTGCATAAATGTTTTGTAGATTAGCCATTTACATAGCCCATAACGGTTTTTTGTTTTTTTTAAAAGTATAGTTTTGCTTATTTTTAAATAACATTGCCCTGGTTTTCAGACTCCTAAACAAAGCCCCAAAGTTTTAGGAGAATACCGAGGTATACCTACTCCAGCTTGCTCCTGTTTGTGTAAAGAGTCTTTTCATATGCAGGGGAGGGTCTGCTTTTTCCCACTTGCAGTGGGTGTTCCAGCAACCTTTTTAACAGAGCTAAATGGTTTTATACTGGATTTTAGATCAGTATCTGTGCATAGAATTCTTTATAGCAGTGTCTATTACATGCAGTTAAATGAAAATTGGTGTATACTGTCCCTTTAAAGATTAGCCATGTTTTTTTTATTCCTTCATCAGTCCAAAACTCACCTATCTTATGATACAACTCAGGTAGTTGAGTCTCCACCTTTTCACGCTGGAAGAGATGATACTCGGCCTGCTCACACACTGGAGGAATGAGATTAAACTGACGGGCCACTGAATATGCTTCCTGAATGGAGGAATTGAGACAAGAAATAGGAATGATTTTTACACCTTTAGTACCAGAACCCTTATAGGGATATTTTTAGATTTTAAAACAAAATGTTAAGTATGTGTACTAAAAACAAACAAACTGTGATATACTTTTATAATTGTATTTTCATTTATATCAGTCTTTAAATGGCTTTAGCAGGGATGATAAGATAAGAACTGCAAAACAATGGAGAATTTGCTAACATAATGGCTGTGGTTAACTGTGTTTATTGCCGGTGTTCTACCAGAACTTGCTACCTTCTCAGAATCTGCTACCTCTGACTGTGCAAGCTCTGTATTACGTAATCACACTCCACTTATGTTAAAAAGGAATGCGATTATGTAAATCAGCGGTATGCGCACTGAGAGGTAGCAAATTCTGACAAGGAAGTTGTCCTGTTGGATTTTGGAATAAATGCACGCAGGAGTTGTTGAAATTGAATGTCATATACAGGACACGCTTTCAACTTCGCCTTTTTCATCACTGTGACAAGTAATTGAATATATATATATATATATAATTGTTATATGTCATTTTTATTTGTTTTATTAGTATTGTGACATTCAATTTAAACAGCGCATGCACACATTTATTCACCGCAGCAAAATCAGACAGGACAACAAAAAGTGCTGCCATCTAGTGCTCTTGCAAATGGAAAACGTTCTTGCGAAATTGCTGCCATATAGTGCTCTAGAAATGGGCCGGTTTCTAAGCATATGTCCCTGCTTTTCAACAAATGATTAGAAGAGAATGAAGAAAATTGATTATAGAAATAAATTAGAACTTTTTTTTTTAAATCCCACGCTCTATCTGAATAATGGAAGAAAAAATGTCCTTTGTAAACATATCTTTTTAGTTCTGCCAAGGACAGATGCAATTATATGAGGAACAGAAAAAAAAATGTCATTTGATTTGCTAGTTTCAAGATTTGGCATAGGGTAATTCATTCACACTGAGGCACTGAACATATGTTTAATAAAGACTTGTTTGGATGCTTTTCTTGTTTTGGGACAAAAAGCATATGTTGTCTTTCTAGCTTACCATAGCCACAAGCCCCAGATCCTCTATAGATGGCCATCCCTTATCATGCATACTTAAAGGGACGCAAAACCCAAACTTTTTATTTCGTGATTCAGTCATTTTAAAGAAATTTCCAATCTACTTATATTATCTAATTTGGTTTTGGTATGCTTGGTTGAAAACAGGGGTCATATCTTACAAAAAAATGTGGGAACTCACCAAGACTTCCACCCCCTCACAATTAATAATGTTTTATACTTACACACACACACACACACTGTATTTATATGTATATAATCTATACAATCTAGTTAATGAAAGCAAATGAAAACCAATGAAGGGCTGAATGGTTGCCTTTGGGCCTGAGGATAGACACCCATAGACACACACTTTTTAGGACACATGAAGGGACATTTATATATAGATGATGTTTAATAAATCAAAAAGCTAAAAGCCTTATCAAAATTTTAGGAGATGTTACTCCCTGGATCTCAGGATGTGTAAGGCTCTGTAATGTAAACATCTGATATTATGATCTTGATAATTTTCTATAGCGCTACTATTACAAGTTCTCAAACATACGCCTTTTGCTTGCGATATAGTTTCGTTGAGCTCGTGCACAATTTCCCCATAGACATCAACGGGGAGAGCCGGCAAAAAAAAAGAACTAACACCTGCGATCGCAGAAACAAAAGTTCCGTAACACAGCCCCATTGATGTCTATGGGGAAATTAAAATACTGTTTAAGCCAAACACCCTAACATAAACCCTACGTCTAAACACCCCTAGTCTGCAGCCCCTGACATCACTGACACCTGCTTACAATTATTAACCCCTAATCTGCCGCTCCCGATATCGCCGCTACCTAAATTATTAACCCCTAATCTGCCGCTCCCAATATCGCCATTACTATATTACATTTATTAACCCCTAAACCACCAGCCCCCACATCGCAACAAGCTAAATTAAACTATATTAACCCCTAACCCTAATGTAACCCTAACGTAACCCTAACACCCCCTAACTTTAACATAATACAAATATAGCTAAATTAAATGTACACTTATTAACTAAATAAACCGATTAACCCCTAAACTGCCAGCCTCCCACATCGCAACAAGCTAAATTAAACTATATTAACCCCTAAACCTAACCCCACTAACTTTAACATAATTAAATTAGATCTAAATTAAATTTACAATTATTACATAATTAATTCATATTTAAAACTAAATACAAACTTACCTGTAAAAAAAACCTAAGCTAGCTACAAAATAACTAATAGTTACATTGTAGCTATCTTAGGTTTTATTTCTCCAACATTGGTGTGTCCGGTCCACGGCGTCATCCTTACCTGTGGGAATATCTCTTCCCCAACAGGAAATGGCAAAGAGTCCCAGCAAAGCTGGCCATATAGTCCCTCCTAGGCTCCGCCCACCCCAGTCATTCTCTTTGCCGTTGCACAGGCAAAATCTCCACGGAGATGGTTAAGAGTATGTGGTGGTTAGTTGTAGTTTTTTTATTCTACTATCAAGAGTTTGTTATTTTAAAATAGTGCTGGTATGTACTATTTACTCTGAAACAGAAAAAGATGAAGAATTCTGTTTGTGAGAGGAAGATGATTTTAGCAGACAGTAACTAAACTCGATTGCTGTTTCCACATAGGACTGTTGAGATGAAGTAACTTCAGTTGGGGGAAACAGTTAGCAGACTTTTCTGCTTAAGGTATGACTAGCCATATTTCTAACAAGACTGTGTAATGCTGGAAGGCTGTCATTTCCCCTCATGGGGACCGGTAAGCCATTTTCTTAGTCTCAAACAGAATAAAGGGCTTAATATGGGCTATAAAACTGGTAGACACTTTTATGGGCTAAATCGATTGCTTTATTTGGACATTTTATACATGTTTATGCTGATAATTCACACATAAATTTGGGGAACGTTTTTTAACGTCAGGCACTATGTTAGACACCTTTTCCAGTCAGGAAGGGCCTTCCCAGTTGTGGGCTGAGCCTCATTTTCGCGCCATTACTGCGCAGTTGTTTTTGAGAGCAAGACATGCAGATGCATGTGTGAGAACCTGAAAGTAGTTGGAAAAGTTCCTAGAAGGCGTCATTTGGTATCGTATTCCCCTCTGGGCTTGGTAAAGTCACAGCAAAGGCTGTAGCTGGGACTGTATAGGGGTTAAATCTGTAACCGGCTCCAGTTTCGTTATTTTAAAGGTTAAAGCTCTGAAAATTGGTGTGCAATACTTTTAATGCTTTAAGACACTGTGGTGAAATTTTGGTAAATTTTTAACAATTCCTTCATATTTTTTCACATATTCAGTAATAAAGTGTGCTCTGTTTAAAATTTAAAGAGACAGTAACGGTTTTGTTTTAAAACGGTTTTTGTGCTTTATTGACAAGTTTAAGCCTGTTTAACATGTCTGTGCCTTCAGATAAGCTATGTTCTATATGTATGAAAGCCAATGTGTCTCCCCCTTCAAAATTGTGTGATAATTGTGCCATAGCGTCCAAACAAAGTAAGGACAGTACTGCCACAGATAATGAAATTTCCCAAGATGATTCCTCAGATGAAGGGAGTAGACATGGTTCTACATCATCTCCTTCTGTGTCTACACCAGTTTTGCCCACGCAGGAGGCCCCTAGTACTTCTAGCGCGCCAATGCTTATTACCATGCAACAATTGACGGCTGTAATGGATAACTCCATAGCAAATATTTTATCCAAAATGCCTGCATATCAGAGAAAGCGCGATTGCTCTGTTTTAAACACTGAAGAGCAGGAGGGCGCTGATGATAATTGTTCTGTCATACCCTCACACCAATCTGAAGTGGCCATGAGGGAGGTTTTGTCAGATGGGGAAATTTCAGATTCAGGAAAAATTTCTAAACAGGCTGAACCTGATGTTGTGACATTTAAATTTAAATTAGAACATCTCCGCGCACTGCTTAAGGAGGTGTTATCTACTCTGGATGATTGTGACAACTTGGTCATTCCAGAAAAATTATGCAAGATGGACAAGTTCCTAGAGGTTCCGGTGCACCCCGACGCTTTTCCTATACCCAAGCGGGTGGCGGACATAGTGAATAAGGAGTGGGAGAAGCCCGGCATACCTTTTGTTCCCCCTCCTATATTTAAGAAATTATTTGCTATGGTCGACCCAGAAAGGACTTATGGCAGACAGTCCCTAAGGTCAAGGGGGCAGTTTCTACTCTAAACAAGCGCACTACTATTCCTATCGAAGATAGTTGTGCTTTCAAAGATCCTATGGATAAAAAATTGGAAGGTTTGCTTAAAAAGATTTTTGTACAGCAAGGTTACCTTCTACAACCCATTTCGTGCATTGTTCCTGTCACTACAGCAGCGTGGTTCTGGTTCGAGGAACTAGAAATGTCGCTCAGTAGAGAGACTCCATATGAGGAGGTTATGGACAGAGTTCACGCACTTAAGTTGGCTAACTCTTTTATTTTAGATGCCGCTTTGCAATTAGCTAGATTAGCGGCGAGAAATTCAGGGTTTGCAATTGTGGCGCGCAGAGCGCTTTGGCTAAAGTCTTGGTCAGCGGATGTATCATCCAAGACAAAATTGCTTAACATCCCCTTCAAGGGTAAAACTCTCTTTGGACCAGAATTGAAAGAGATTATCTCAGACATCACTGGGGGAAAGGGTCACGCCCTCCCACAAGATAGGCCTTTCAAGGCCAAGAATAAGTCTAATTTTCGTTCCTTTCGTAATTTCATAAACGGACCGGCCTCTAATTCTGCATCCTCTAAGCAAGAGGGTAATGCCTCACAGTCCAAACCAGCCTGGAAACCGATGCAAGGCTGGAACAAGGGTAAGCAGACCAAGAAGCCTGCTACCGCTAACAAAACAGCATGAAGGAGTAGCCCCCGATCCGGGACCGGATCTAGTGGGGGGCAGACTCTCTCTCTTTGCTCAGGCTTGGGCAAGAGATGTTCAGGATCCCTGGACGCTAGAAATAGTTTCTCAGGGTTATCTTCTGGAATTCAAGGAACTACCCCCAAGGGGAAGGTTCCACATGTCTCACTTATCCTCAAACCAATTAAAGAGACAGGCGTTCTTACATTGTGTAGAAGACCTGTTAAAGATGGGAGTGATACACCCAGTTCCAATGACGGAACAAGGAATGGGATTTTACTCAAATCTGTTCGTAGTTCCCAAAAAAGAGTGAACCTTCAGACCAATTCTGGATTTAAAGATCCTAAACAAATTTCTCAGGGTACCATCGTTCAAAATGGAAACCATTCTATAGATTCTACTCACTATCCAGGAAGGTCAATTTATGACTACCGTGGATCTAAAGGATGCGTACCTACATATTCCTATCCACAAAGAACATAATCAGTTCCTAAGGTTCGCCTTTCTGGACAAACATTACCAGTTTGTGGCCCTCCCATTCGGATTAGCCACTGCTCCAAGGATTTTCACAAAGGTACTCGGGTCCCTTCTAGCGGTTCTAAGACCGAGGGGCATTGCAGTAGTACCATACTTGGACGACATTCTAATACAAGCGTCGTCCCTTTCAAAAGCAAAGGCTCATACAGACATTGTTCTGGCCTTTCTCAGATCTCACGGATGGAAGGTGAACATAGAAAAAAGTTATCTGTCTCCGTCAACAAGAGTTCCCTTCTTGGGAACAATAATAGATTCCTTAGAAATGAGGATCTTTCTGACAGATGTCAGAAAGTCAAAACTTCTAAGCGCTTGTCAAGTTCTTCATTCTGTTCCACGTCCTTCCATAGCTCAGTGCATGGAAGTAGTAGGGTTGATGGTTGCAGCAATGGACATAGTTCCTTTTGCGCGAATTCATCTAAGACCATTACAACTGTGCATGCTGAAACAGTGGAATGGGGACTATACAGACTTGTCTCCAGTGATTCAAGTAGATCAGAAGACCAGAGATTCACTCCGTTGGTGGATATCCCTGGACCACCTATCCCAGGGAATGAGCTTCCGCAGACTAGAGTGGGTCATTGTCACGACCGACGCCAGTCTAGTGGGCTGGGGTGCGGTCTGGGAATCCCTGAAAGCTCAGGGACTATGGTCTCGGGAAGAATCTCTTCTCCCGATAAACATTCTGGAACTAAGAGCGATATTCAATGCTCTCAGGGCTTGGCCTCAGCTTGCAAAGGCCAGATTCATAAGATTCCAATCAGACAACATGATGACTGTTGCGTATATCAATCATCAGGGGGGAACAAGGAGTTCCCTGGCGATGAAAGAAGTAACCAAAATAATACAATGGGCGGAGAATCACTCCTGCCATCTATCTGCGATCCACATCCCAGGTGTGGAAAACTGGGCAAGCGGATTATCTGAGTCGTCAGACATTCCATCCGGGGGAGTGGGAACTCCACCCGGAGATCTTTGCCCAACTAACTCAATTATGGGGCATTCCAGACATGGATCTGATGGCGTCTCGTCAGAACTTCAAGGTTCCTTGCTACGGGTCCAGATCCAGGGATCCCAAGGCGACTCTAGTGGATGCACTAGTAGTGCCTTGGACCTTCAACCTAGCTTATGTGTTCCCACCGTTTCCTCTCATTCCCAGGCTGGTAGCCAGGATCAAACAGGAGAGGGTCTCTGTGATCTTGATAGCTCCTGCGTGGCCATGCAGGACTTGGTATGCAGACCTGGTGAATATGTCATCGGTTCCACCATGGAAGCTACCTTTGAGACAGGACCTTATTGTTCAGGGTCCATTCGAACATCCAAATCTGGTCTCCCTCCAGCTGACGGCTTGGAGATTGAACGCTTGATTCTATCAAAGCGTGGGTTTTCAGATTCTGTGATTGATACTCTGGTTCAGGCCAGAAAACCGGTAACTAGAAAGATTTACCATAAAATATGGAAAAGATATATCTGCTGGTGTGAATCCAAGGGATTCCCTTGGAATAAGATAAAAATTCCTAAGATTCTTTCCTTTCTGCAAGAAGGTTTGGATAAAGGATTATCTGCGAATTCTCTAAAGGGACAGATTTCTGCTTTATCTGTCTTACTACACAAACGACTGGCAGCTATGCCAGATGTTCAAGCATTTGTTCAGGCTCTGGTTAGGATCAAGCCTGTTTACAGACCTTTGACTCCTCCCTGGAGTTTAAATCTAGTTCTTTCAGTTCTTCAAGGGGTTCCGTTTGAACCTCTACATTCCATAGATATTAAGTTGTTATCTTGGAAAGTTTTGTTTTTGGTTGCTATTTCTTCTGCTAGAAGAGTTTCAGAGTTATCTGCTCTGCAGTGTTCTCCGCCCTATCTGGTGTTCCATGCAGATAAGGTGGTTTTGCGTACTAAGCCTGGTTTTCTTCCAAAGGTTGTTTCTAACAAAAATATTAACCAGGAGATAGTTGTACCTTCTTTGTGTCCGAATCCAGTTTCAAAGAAGGAACGTTTGTTACACAATTTGGACGTAGTCCGTGCTCTAAAATTCTATTTAGAAGCTACAAAAGATTTCAGACAAACATCTTCTCTGTTTGTCGTTTATTCTGGTAAAAGGAGAGGTCAAAAAGCGACTTCTACCTCTCTTTCCTTTTGGCTTAAAAGCATCATCCGATTGGCTTACGAGACTGCCGGACGGCAGCCTCCTGAAAGAATCACAGCTCACTCCACTAGGGCTGTGGCTTCCACATGGGCCTTCAAGAACGAGGCTTCTGTTGATCAGATATGTAAGGCAGCGACTTGGTCTTCACTGCACACTTTTGCCAAATTTTACAAATTTGATACTTTTGCTTCTTCGGAGGCTATTTTTGGGAGAAAGGTTTTGCAAGCCGTGGTGCCTTCCGTTTAGGTAACCTGATTTGCTCCCTCCCTTCATCTGTGTCCTAAAGCTTTGGTATTGGTTCCCACAAGTAAGGATGACGCCGTGGACCGGACACACCAATGTTGGAGAAAACAGAATTTATGCTTACCTGATAAATTACTTTCTCCAACGGTGTGTCCGGTCAACGGCCCGTCCTGGTTTTTTAATCAGGTCTGATGAATTATTTTCTCTAACTACAGTCACCACGGTACCATATGGTTTCTCCTATATTTTTCCTCCTATCCGTCGGTCGAATGACTGGGGTGGGCGGAGCCTAGGAGGGACTATATGGCCAGCTTTGCTGGGACTCATTGCCATTTCCTGTTGGGGAAGAGATATTCCCACAAGTAAGGATGACGCCGTGGACCGGACACACCGTTGGAGAAAGTAATTTATCAGGTAAGCATAAATTCTGTTTTTTATTTCACAGGTAAGTTTGTATTTATTTTAACTAGGTAGACTAGTTAGTAAATAGTTATTAACTATTTACTAGCTACCTAATTAAAATAAATACAAAGTTACCTGTAAAATAAAACCTAACTTGCCTTACACTAAAACCTAAAATTACAATAAAATAAAATACATTAAAATGTAAAAAAACAATTATCTAAATTACAAAAAATAAACACTAAATTACACAAAATAAAAAACGAAATTATCAAAAATAAACATTAAAGGGACAGTCTAGGCCAAAATAAACTTTCATGATTCAGATAGAGCATGTAATTTTAAACAATTTTCCAATTTACTTTTATCACCAATTTTGCTTTGTTCTCTTGGTATTCTTAGTTGAAAGCTTAACCTAGGAGGTTCATATGCTAATTTCTTAGAACTTGAAGCCCACCTCTTTCAGATTGCATTTTAACAGTTTTTCACCACTAGAGGGTGTTAGTTCACATATTTCATATATATAACACTGTGCTCGTGCACGTGAAGTAATCTGGGAGCAGGCACTGATTGGCTAGACTGCAAGTCTGTCAAAAGAACTGAAAAAAGGGGCAGTTTGCAGAGGCTTAGATACAAGATAATCACAGAGGTTAAAAGTATATTATTATAACTGTGTTGGTTATGCAAAACTGGGAAATGGGTAATAAAGGGATTATCTATCTTTTAAAACAATAAAAATTCTGGTGTAGACTGTCCCTTTAATTACTCCTAATCTAATAGCCCTATCAAAATAAAAAAGCCCCCCCAAAAAAATTCGAATTAGCCAATAGAATGAGAGCTGCTTAAATCCCATTGGCTGATTTGAATAGCCAATAGGATTTTAGCAGCCCTAATTCCTATTGGCTGATTCAAATCTTTCAGCCAATAGGAATGCAAGGAACACCATCTTGGATAATGTCACTTGCATTGACGTTCCAGTTTACGGCGGAGACCGTATGAAGAGGATGTTCTGCGCCGGATGTCTTCAGGATGGACCCGCTCCACGCCGGCTGGATGAAGATCGAAGAGGCCGTCTGGATGAAAAATTCTTCCTGCATGGATGAGGACTTCGCCGGCTGGATGAAGATAGAAGAGGCCGCCTGGATAAAGACTTCTTGCTGCATGGATGAGGACTTCGCCGGCTGGATGGATCCTCCAAGTGGGACTTCAACAACTGTATAGTGGATCGTCTTGGGGTTAGTGTTAGGTTTTTTAAGGGTTTTTTGGGTGGGTTTTTTTTTAGTTTAGGGTCTGGGCAGTAAAAGAGCTAAATGCCCATTTAAGGGCCATGCCCATACAAATGCCCTTTTCAGGGCAATGCCTAGCTTATGTTATTTTAGAGTTAGGGTTTTTATTTGGGGGGGTTGGTTGTGGGGGTGGTGGGTTTTACTGTTGGGGGGGTGTTTGTATTTTTTTTACAGGTAAAAGAGCTGATATCTTTGGGGCAATGCCCCACAAAAGGCCCTTTTAAGGGCCATTGGTAGTTTATTGTAGTTTAGGGTTTTTTTATTTTGGGTGGGCTTTTTTATTTTGATAGGGCTATTAGATTAGGTGCAATTCTTTTTTATTTTTGATAATTTGTTATTTTTCGTAATTTAGTGTTTTTGTTTTTTTTGTAATTTAGTTAGTTTTTATTTTTTTTGTAATTTTTAGAGTAGTGTTAAGATTGTTTATTGGTAGTTTAGTTTTATTTAATTGGTAGTTAGCTTAATTTTAGTTTAATAATTATAATAGTTTAAGTGTTAGTTTAAAAAAAATAATAATAATTTGACAGGTAAGTTTTAATTTAATTTAATTTAAGATAGGGAAATTGTAATTTTAATTTAAAGTTAGGTGGTCGTTAGGTTTAGGGGTTACTAGTTTAAATTAGTTTATTTTGTTGTGGGAAGCTTTTGGTTCAGGGGTTAATAGTTTATTTTAGTATATTTCGTTGTGGGGGGCTTGAGGTTTAGGGGTTAATAGGTTTATTATAGCGGCAGTGTGGGCGGACGGCAGATTAGGGGTTAATAATATTTAAATTGTGTTTTTGATGCGGGAGGGCAGCGGTTTAGGGATTAATAACTTTAGTATAGTGGTAACAATGTCAGAGAGAGGTGGAATAGGGGTTAATAAAAATTTTTTAGTGGCTGCGATATCGGGAGCGGCAGATTAGGGATTAATAAATTTATTATAGTGTTTGCGATGCGGGAGGGCCTCGGTTTAGGGGTTAATAGGTGGTTTATGGGTGTTAGTGTACTTTGTAGCAGTTTAGTTATGAGTTTTATGTTACAGCTTTGTAACGTAAAACTCATAACTACTGACTTTAGATGGTGTTACGGATCTTGTGGTTTTAGGCTGTAACGCTCACTTTTTAGCCTCACCGCAAAACTCGTAATAGCAGTGCTATGGGAATCCCATGAAAATACGTAATTTTTTTGTGTGCGGGACTGAGGTTGCGGTACAGGCTAAAAGGTGTGTGGTACAGCTATACTGACAAGACTTGTAATGGCTGCAGTGCTGTTTTAACGCTGAAAATACCAATACTTGTAATCTAGCTGATTGTTTGCTCCAATTGTTTTTCAATAGCCAAACCTCTCCCACCACTTGCCTCATTTGGAGGAGCCAATCCGGGCTCGCATCTTAAGACAACAAGGTTAGCCACTGTCATAATTTTAGTATAATTAATACACAAATTGTTAGTATAAAGTGTATTGTTTTGTAGTTGTTATCAGTTAAAACCAATTAGGGAAAGATATGTAGTAGATTTAGCCTAGAGAAGTGAGCAGAGTGCTTTTTAAGTTCTTGGAAAATCCTCAATTTTCAGATCTAAATTACATGAAAAGTAGGTAAAATAGGGCGGAGCCTACAGCTGTAGCGGCAAGACGTGTTTTGGAGGAGCTCCTGGCTCTACTTTTGAGTCTTATATGTTATTTTATTACTTTCCTAAGAAAAATCATTGGTCAGAAGCCAGTGAGCTATTACAAGATTCAAGAATTTGATAATTCTGGGGGAAAACTCTCATGATTAACCTCTTTGCCTATGTTCTGCAGTTAGGCCTCTTCTGGCTGTCGTATTCACATAGTAACTGGCAGTTTGTATAGCCGGGGGTGTCGCATATTCCCCCCTCTAGGAGACTGGGGTTACGAGTAGTACTATTTACTACTACTACTTCTACAGATTATAAAATATATTCCTACAGACTCTTTGATCTATACAAAGCTGTACTGGATACTGCAATATTCTGAGTAATTCGGAGTTAATAACTCTAGACAGATTAGGAAGGAATTCATCCACCATACTGACTCATAATGGACAAGCAGCAACTAACCACGCTACTTGATGAGCACTTTCAGAATCTGAGCTGGCTAATTGCCGAAGGTTTTGGCGCAGCTTCTAAGCCACATGAAAAAGAGAGAACTGAACCCCCCGCTCTTCATCGAAGCTTATGTGAGCAGACTTCTATAGAACATCCTGACACTACATCTCCTGTGCTGAATTACAGACAAGTGGAAATACAGAGGAGCTTGACTGTGCCACGAAGCGATTCCCTAAGTCTAGATGGCGACGCTGCTCTGCCTATATCACAGAGCGGATCTCCTATGCTGCCTGAAGTGATAGTAGTTTTGAGGGAAGCACAGTTGGCCGGCACTGTGGCTGGCCATGCTTTGACCGAGAAGGAGCTGCATCGAGGAGTGTTTGTTTCTGACAGGCCTGATGGAAATTTGTGCCAGCCTTCTGATCCTGGAAGCCTACTGTGGAACCCTAATGCGAAACTCAACCCCCACGAAGGCTCTGACTCTGCTAACCACGCTGTCATCATGGTTATGAGGAGGCACGCTCCTAATGTACTCCGATGGTTCAACACAAAGGAAAAGCCCAAGGCTGCAGGGGCGGCTTTGCTGCTCTCCCTGAATACTGAGACTAAACCATACGATAAATCAGCCGCTAAACTGTCAGAGGCTTATGCCAATCCCACCAACACCAGCTGGCCGGGTCAACAGATGGTACAATCTAAGTTCAGAGCGGGCTCGGATGAGGTTAGCTCCTTTAGCCTTCTACAGACTTGCCTCACTGCCTCTATGAGACAGTTTTGCTGTGTAGATAAAGCTGGGATAGGGAAATTCATATGTAGCGCTTGAATTATTTACAAATGCATACTAGTGCACAGACTACCTGATTGTCTTGTCTCTAGCCTACTTAGTTTATAATAGTAGTAAATATTTGTGTAGCTTAGCTGACTGTAGCAACCATTATAGTGCTCTCTTGTCATATTTACAATATTTCTTTTTTATATTAAAAAAAAAAAAGTAGGTAAAATAAATAATGAAAGTATACTGCAAAGTTTTTTCACTACACATAGTTAAAGAAACATTCCAGCCCAAACTGAAATCCATGTGGGTTTATTTCAGTCTTAAATAGAAGCATTTTTGCAATGTACATGTATCAGCAAAGATGCTTCTTTTAAAAGGCAGTTTCAAGAGTGTACTCAAGTATGCTTCATGCACCACCATTTTAAAAACAGAACTTACTCATAGAGGCTTAGCTGCTTGTGTCTTCTAGTAATGACTAATTATCCCTAAGCATAGTATGAGCTTTGGTGCTTATTTTCTTGCTAAAGTTTTTATTGATTTCTTTTATAAAGTGTCCCCAACAATTTGAAAGCAAGTAAGGTTCCAAAAATGGTATTTGGATAACACACCTATAATGTGTCTTTTTTCATGCCCATATCTCAGCATGTCACCTACCATGATTTCCATTGCACTCCATCGTGATGTGCCCCAGTACATAGCCATACCCTGGTTGATGACAAACGTCATGGCTCTAACAATCTCTGAAAAGAGAGGAAAAAGTTACAGCTAATCATATGCACAGGAATATACAAGAGACTGAGCTATACACTGTATATGAAGAGACAAAGATAGCGCTATTAAAGTGAAGGTAAACTTTGATGAATGAAAGCCCGGTTTTTAAAAATACTATTAAAAACTGGGGCACAGCAATGACTAATCCGGCTTCCTCCAATCACGGCTTTCCCCCAGGGGAGTCATTGCCTGAGGCCATGCCGTGATTGGAGGAAGACGGTTTAGTCATTGATGACGTGTGAAGAGAGGATCTCCGGGTGGGGGAAGCTGCTCCGGCTGTGAAGAGAAGAAAGGTAAGTTTTTAAACAAAACGGCTGCTTTCTAAACTTTGATGAATGAAAGTGCCCCTGGTTTAATAGTATTTTAACCCCTTAAGGACCACAGCACTTTTCCATTTTCTGACCGTTTGGGACCAAGGCTATTTTTACATTTTTGCGGTGTTTTTTAGCTGTAATTTTCCTCTTACTCATTTACTGTACCCACACATATTATATACCATTTTTCTCGTCATTAAATGGACTTTCTAAAGATAGCATTATTTTTATCATATCTTATAATTTACTATAAAAAAGTTTTATAAAATATGAGGAAAAAATGGAAAAAAACACACTTTTTCTAACTTTGACCCCCAAAATCTGATACACATCTACAACCACTAAAAAATACCCATGCTAAATAGTTTCTAAATTTTGTCCTGAGTTTAGAAATACCCAATGTTTACATGTTCTTTGCTTTTTTTGCAAGTATTAGGGCAATAAATACAAGTAGCACTTTGCTATTTCCAAACCACTTTTTTTCAAAATTAGCTATAGTTACATTGGGACACTGATATCTTTCAGGAATCCCTAAATATCCCTTGACATGTATATATTTTTTTAGAAGACATCCCAAAGTATTGATCTAGGCCCACTTTGGTATATTTCATGCCACCATTTCACCGCCAAATACAATCAAATAAAAAAATTGTTCACTTTTTCACAAATTTTTTCACAAACTTTAGGTTTCTCACGGAAATTATTTGCAAACAACTTGTGCAATTATGGCACAAATGGTTGTAAATGCTTTTCTGGGATCCCCTTTGTTCAGAAATAGCAGACATATATGGCTTTGGCGTTGCTTTTTGGTAATTAGAAGGCCGCTAAATGCCGCTGCACACCACACGTGTATTATGTCCAGCAGTTAAGGGGTTAATTAGCTAGCTTGTAGGGAGCTTGCAGGGTTAATTTTAGCTTTAGTGTAGAGATCAGCCTCCCACCTGACACATCTAACCCCCTGATCCCTCCCAAACAGCTCTCTTCCCTCCCCCACCCCACAATTGTCCCCGCCATCTTAAGTACTGGCAGAAAGTCTGCCAGTACTAAAATAAAAGTTTTTTGGGGTATTTTAAAAAAAAAAAAATTTAAAAAAAAAATATTCTGCTGTGTAGGATCCCCCCTTAGCCCCCAACCTCCCTGATCCCCCCCCAAACAGCTCTTTAACCCCCCCCCTGCCTTATTGTGCGCCATATTGGGTACTGGCAGTTTGAAATAAAAGAGGTATTATATTTATTCTTTATTTTAAAAGTATTGCTTCTTTTCTGTAGTGTAGCTGCCCCCCCCTCAACATCCAACTCCCCACCCTCTCCCAGATCCCTTAATTTTAAAATCCCACCCTCCCCAGTACTCTCCCACCCTCAAACCTACAGCATATTGATGCCTTTTGTAGGGATCCCGTGCTCGTGCGCGCACACACGCACGCAATCCAGCCCCTCTCCTCCACCAATTACCATCCACCCGCCTCCATGGATGAGCTCCCACCCACCAACGATAACGGCCATTGATGGCTGATGCAGAGAGGGCCACAGAGTGGCTCTCTCTGCATCGGATGGCTAAAAATAGTTATTGCAGGATGCCTCAATATCGAGGCATCACTGCAATAACATGAGAGCAGCTGGAAGCGATCAGGATCGCTTCCACCACTTTCAAAGACCAACGACGTACGGGGGACGTCCTTGGTCGTTAACTGCAATTTTTTGCAAGACGTACCCCATACGTCATTGGTCGTTAAGGGGTTAAAAACCGGGCTTTTATTCATCAAAGTTTACCTTCACTTTAACGCAAAAGCAGAAAATTAAGATGACTATTATATTTAAAAACAAGAAGGGGCCTATGTATCAACTGTATGTATAGAAACAGTAGAGTGTGAGACTTCTACATACAGGATCAGGAGAGAGAGATAGTTGTCACTTCATAATACTGAGAGTGGATTATCTATCACCTCTATATACATAGAGAAGAGATCAAGATATCACATGTAATTTAATGTATTTAATTTGTATGCACTGACTGGAGAAACTGTAATTTCATATATAAAATATGGTCAGAATCTACAAAACAAACAGAAATATAATTATCTCTTATGAATGATATGTATTATTATAGAAAGTGAGGATAGGTCTGTCTTTAACACTGTTCTGATTCTCACTGGATGAAAAATTCAAATTTTTGCAGATATATTCAGATAAATATAGAACTGTCTATTTTTAGAATTCTGTTCTTTTGTCCATCTGTAGAAAGACCTGCAGACGCAATGTGAGGGTGATGGGAATATTTATTTTTTTGCTGAGATCAACAACAAAAAAAACTAATTTGTTGGAATGGAGAATGAGGGAGAGCGGAAGAAAATGAAATGAAAAAGTATAAAAATTGAGAGAGAGAGAGAGAGAGAGAGAGAGAGAGAGGGGGGAAAGAATGTGTTGAGGTTGCTATGAATATCTATTTCCTTATGCTATAAAAAAAGAGAAAAATGAGAAGGAAAGACATACAAAGACACAGACACAGAAGAGGTATATTCACCCTCCATCGGACTGTTAGCATCCATTCGATTTGCAAATACAATGTCCACATACTCCAACTGCAGGCGCTCCAGAGACCCTCTGAGACCTACGGAGATAGAAAATAATAAACTATAAAAATAAAGAGATAAAAAAGAGGAAGATGTAGCATTTATGAGGAATGAAAGGAAAAACAGAATTTATGTTTACCTGATAAATTACTTTCTCCAACGGTGTGTCCGGTCCACGGCGTCATCCTTACTTGTGGGATATTCTCCTCCCCAACAGGAAATGGCAAAGAGCCCAGCAAAGCTGGTCACATGATCCCTCCTAGGCTCCGCCTACCCCAGTCATTCGACCGACGTTAAGGAGGAATATTTGCATAGGAGAAACCATATGGTACCGTGGTGACTGTAGTTAAAGAAAATAAATTATCAGACCTGATTAAAAAAACCAGGGCGGGCCGTGGACCGGACACACCGTTGGAGAAAGTAATTTATCAGGTAAACATAAATTCTGTTTTCTCCAACATAGGTGTGTCCGGTCCACGGCGTCATCCTTACTTGTGGGAACCAATACCAAAGCTTTAGGACACGGATGAAGGGAGGGAGCAAATCAGGTCACCTAAATGGAAGGCACCACGGCTTGCAAAACCTTTCTCCCAAAAATAGCCTCAGAAGAAGCAAAAGTATCAAACTTGTAAAATTTGGTAAAAGTGTGCAGTGAAGACCAAGTCGCTGCCCTACATATCTGATCAACAGAAGCCTCGTTCTTGAAGGCCCATGTGGAAGCCACAGCCCTAGTGGAATGAGCCGTGATTCTTTCGGGAGGCTGCCGTCCGGCAGTCTCGTAAGCCAATCTGATGATGCTTTTAATCCAAAAAGATAGAGAGGTAGAAGTTGCTTTTTGACCTCTCCTTTTACCGGAATAAACAACAAACAAGGAAGATGTTTGTCTAAAATCCTTTGTAGCATCTAAATAGAATTTTAGAGCGCGAACAACATCCAAATTGTGCAACAAACGTTCCTTCTTTGAAACTGGTTTCGGACACAGAGAAGGTACGATAATCTCCTGGTTAATGTTTTTGTTAGAAACAACTTTTGGAAGAAAACCAGGTTTAGTACGTAAAACCACCTTATCTGCATGGAACACCAGATAAGGAGGAGAACACTGCAGAGCAGATAACTCTGAAACTCTTCTAGCAGAAGAAATTGCAACTAAAAACAAAACTTTCCAAGATAATAACTTAATATCAACGGAATGTAAGGGTTCAAACGGAACCCCCTGAAGAACTGAAAGAACTAAGTTGAGACTCCAAGGAGGAGTCAAAGGCTTGTAAACAGGCTTAATTCTAACCAGAGCCTGAACAAAGGCTTGAACATCTGGCACAGCTGCCAGCTTTTTGTGAAGTAACACAGACAAGGCAGAAATCTGTCCCTTCAGGGAACTAGCAGATAATCCTTTTTCCAATCCTTCTTGAAGGAAGGATAGAATCTTAGGAATCTTAACCTTGTCCCAAGGGAATCCTTTAGATTCACACCAACAGATATATTTTTTTCCAAATTTTGTGGTAAATCTTTCTAGTTACAGGCTTTCTGGCCTGAACAAGAGTATCGATAACAGAATCTGAGAACCCTCGCTTCGATAAGATCAAGCGTTCAATCTCCAAGCAGTCAGCTGGAGTGAAACCAGATTCGGATGTTCGAACGGACCCTGAACAAGAAGGTCTCGTCTCAAAGGTAGCTTCCAAGGTGGAGCCGATGACATATTCACCAGATCTGCATACCAAGTCCTGCGTGGCCACGCAGGAGCTATCAAGATCACCGACGCCCTCTCCTGATGGATCCTGGCTACCAGCCTGGGGATGAGAGGAAACGGCGGGAACACATAAGCTAGTTTGAAGGTCCAAGGTGCTACTAGTGCATCCACTAGAGCCGCCTTGGGATCCCTGGATCTGGACCCGTAGCAAGGAACTTTGAAGTTCTGACGAGAGGCCATCAGATCCATGTCTGGAATGCCCCACAGCTGAGTGACTTGGGCAAAGATTTCCGGATGGAGTTCCCACTCCCCCGGATGCAATGTCTGACGACTCAGAAAATCCGCTTCCCAATTTTCCACTCCTGGGATGTGGATAGCAGACAGGTGGCAGGAGTGAGACTCCGCCCATAGAATGATTTTGGTCACTTCTTCCATCGCTAGGGAACTCCTTGTTCCCCCCTGATGGTTGATGTACGCAACAGTTGTCATGTTGTCTGATTGAAACCGTATGAACTTGGCCCTCGCTAGCTGAGGCCAGGCCTTGAGAGCATTGAATATCGCTCTCAGTTCCAGAATATTTATCGGTAGAAGAGATTCTTCCCGAGACCAAAGACCCTGAGCTTTCAGGGATCCCCAGACCGCGCCCCAGCCCATCAGACTGGCGTCGGTCGTGACGATGACCCACTCCGGTCTGCGGAATGTCATCCCTTGTGACAGGTTGTCCAGGGACAGCCACCAACGGAGTGAGTCTCTGGTCCTCTGATTTACTTGTATCTTTGGAGACAAGTCTGTATAGTCCCCATTCCACTGACTGAGCATGCACAGTTGTAATGGTCTTAGATGAATGCGCGCAAAAGGGACTATGTCCATTGCCGCTACCATCAAGCCGATCACTTCCATGCACTGCGCTATGGAAGGAAGAGGAACGGAATGAAGTATCCGACAAGAGTCTAGAAGTTTTGTTTTTCTGGCCTCTGTCAGAAAAATCCTCATTTCTAAGGAGTCTATTATTGTTCCCAAGAAGGGAACCCTTGTTGACGGAGATAGAGAACTCTTTTCCACGTTCACTTTCCATCCGTGAGATCTGAGAAAGGCCAGGACAATGTCCGTGTGAGCCTTTGCTTGAGGAAGGGACGACGCTTGAATCAGAATGTCGTCCAAGTAAGGTACTACAGCAATGCCCCTTGGTCTTAGCACAGCTAGAAGGGACCCTAGTACCTTTGTGAAAATCCTTGGAGCAGTGGCTAATCCGAAAGGAAGCGCCACGAACTGGTAATGCTTGTCCAGGAATGCGAACCTTAGGAACCGATGATGTTCCTTGTGGATAGGAATATGTAGATACGCATCCTTTAAATCCACCGTGGTCATGAATTGACCTTCCTGGATGGAAGGAAGAATAGTTCGAATGGTTTCCATCTTGAACGATGGAACCTTGAGAAACTTGTATAAGATCTTGAGATCTAAGATTGGTCTGAACGTTCCCTCTTTTTTGGGAACTATGAACAGATTGGAGTAGAACCCCATCCCTTGTTCTCTTAATGGAACAGGATGAATCACTCCCATTTTTAACAGGTCTTCTACACAATGTAAGAATGCCTGTCTTTTTATGTGGTCTGAAGACAACTGAGACCTGTGGAACCTCCCCCTTGGGGGAAGCCCCTTGAATTCCAGAAGATAACCTTGGGAGACTATTTCTAGCGCCCAAGGATCCAGAACATCTCTTGCCCAAGCCTGAGCGAAGAGAGAGAGTCTGCCCCCCACCAGATCCGGTCCCGGATCGGGGGCCAACATTTCATGCTGTCTTGGTAGCAGTGGCAGGTTTCTTGGCCTGCTTTCCCTTGTTCCAGCCTTGCATTGGTCTCCAAGCTGGCTTGGCTTGAGAAGTATTACCCTCTTGCTTAGAGGACGTAGCACTTTGGGCTGGTCCATTTCTACGAAAGGGACGAAAATTAGGTTTATTTTTTGCCTTGAAAGGCCGATCCTGAGGAAGGGCGTGGCCCTTACCCCCAGTGATATCAGAGATAATCTCTTTCAAGTCAGGGCCAAACAGCGTTTTCCCCTTGAAAGGAATGTTAAGTAGCTTGTTCTTGGAAGACGCATCAGCCGACCAAGATTTCAACCAAAGCGCTCTGCGCGCCACAATAGCAAACCCAGAATTCTTAGCCGCTAACCTAGCCAATTGCAAAGTGGCGTCTAGGGTGAAAGAATTAGCCAATTTGAGAGCATTGATTCTGTCCATAATCTCCTCATAAGGAGGGGAATCACTATCGACCGCCTTTATCAGCTCATCGAACCAGAAACATGCGGCTGTAGCGACAGGGACAATGCATGCAATTGGTTGTAGAAGGTAACCCTGCTGAACAAACATCTTTTTAAGCAAACCTTCTAATTTTTTATCCATAGGATCTTTGAAAGCACAACTATCCTCTATGGGTATAGTGGTGCGTTTGTTTAAAGTGGAAACCGCTCCCTCGACCTTGGGGACTGTCTGCCATAAGTCCTTTCTGGGGTCGACCAAAGGAAACAATTTTTTAAATATGGGGGGAGGGACGAAAGGAATACCGGGCCTTTCCCATTCTTTATTAACAATGTCCGCCACCCGCTTGGGTATAGGAAAAGCTTCTGGGAGCCCCGGCACCTCTAGGAACTTGTCCATTTTACATAGTTTCTCTGGGATGACCAACTTGTCACAATCATCCAGAGTGGATAATACCTCCTTAAGCAGAATGCGGAGATGTTCCAACTTAAATTTAAATGCAATCACATCAGGTTCAGCCTGTTGAGAAATGTTCCCTGAATCAGTAATTTCTCCCTCAGACAAAACCTCCCTGGCCCCATCAGACTGGGTTAGGGGCCCTTCAGAGATATTAGTATCAGCGTTGCCATGCTCTTCAGTATCTAAAACAGAGCAGCCGCGCTTACGCTGACAAGTGTTCATTTGGGCTAAAATGTTTTTGACAGAATTATCCATTACAGCCGTTAATTGTTGCATAGTAAGGAGTATTGGCGCGCTAGATGTACTAGGGGCCTCCTGAGTGGGCAAGACTCTTGTAGACGAAGGAGGGAATGATGCAGTACCATGCTTACTCCCCTCACTTGAGGAATCATCTTGGGCATCATTGTCATTATCACATAAATCACATTTATTTAAATGAATAGGAATTCTGGCTTCCCCACATTCAGAACACAGTCTATCTGGTAGTTCAGACATGTTAAATAGGCATAAACTTGAAAACAAAGTACAAAAAACGTTTTGAAATAAAATCGTTACTGTCACTTTAAATTTTAAACTGAACACACTTTATTACTGCAATTGCGAAAAAACATGAAGGAATTGTGCAAAATTCACCAAATTTTCACCACAGTGTCTTAAAGCCTTAAAAGTATTGCACACCAAATTTGGAAGCTTTAACCCTTAAAATAACGGAACCGGAGCCGTTTTAAACTTTAACCCCTTTACAGTCCCTGGTATCTGCTTTGCTGAGACCCAACCAAGCCCAAAGGGGAATACGATACCAAATGACGCCTTCAGAAAGTCTTTTCTAAGTATCAGAGCTCCTCACACATGCGACTGCATGCCATGCCTCTCAAAAACAAGTGCGCCACACCGGCGCGAAAATGAGGCTCTGCTTATGCTTTGGGAAAGCCCCTAAGGAATAAGGTGTCTAATACAGTGCCTGCCGATATTCTTATATCAAAATACCCAGATAAAATGATTCCTCAAGGCTAAATATGTGTTAATAATGAATCGATTTAGCCCAGAAAAGTCTACAGTCTTAATAAGCCCTTGTGAAGCCCTTATTTACGATCGTAATAAACATGGCTTACCGGATCCCATAGGGAAAATGACAGCTTCCAGCATTACATCGTCTTGTTAGAATGTGTCATACCTCAAGCAGCAAGAGACTGCATACTGTTCCCCCAACTGAAGTTAATTGCTCTCAACAGTCCTGTGTGGAACAGCCATGGATTTTAGTTACGGTTGCTAAAATCATTTTCCTCATACAAACAGAAATCTTCATCTCTTTTCTGTTTCTGAGTAAATAGTACATACCAGCACTATTTCAAAATAACAAACTCTTGATTGAATAATAAAAACTACAGTTAAACACTAAAAAACTCTAAGCCATCTCAGTGGAGATGTTGCCTGTACAACGGCAAAGAGAATGACTGGGGTAGGCGGAGCCTAGGAGGGATCATGTGACCAGCTTTGCTGGGCTCTTTGCCATTTCCTGTTGGGGAGGAGAATATCCCACAAGTAAGGATGACGCCGTGGACCGGACACACCTATGTTGGAGAAACTGGATTTTATATAAAATAATAAGGAATAACTAAAAACAACAAAATGGAGCAACATGGCAAATAGGTGGGTTATATCAAGAAATAATATGAAAAAGGTAGAGCTAAAAATGAGGGGGTGAAGGTTGAAGCAAGGTTAGTGAACTACAGGACAAAACACCTTCAATAATATGTTTGCGTGAAAGGCCTCTTTCAGTTTCTGCCCTGAAAGTGAAAAAAAGAGAAAATAATGATTTGATGGACATTAGGAAAAGAGTTAAAGGACATTAAAGGGACGTTAAACTGCTGAGTACAACTACAGTAGTATGGTTAGTTTTCACCATGCTATTGGTTTCCCCCCTGTACCTGCAGCTCTCTTCAAAGTCATTTGCTTATGTTAACCCCTTACAAATATCAGTTAGTGAATCTCTGCAACTGGGTGTCACCATCTTGGAGTTTATATTTGTTATGAACTGTGCAAAAATCTGCAAATATGTAACTCTGCTATCTATTATGTGAGCTAAACTGAAGTACAAGGTACAGCTGTCAAAAAGGCAGTAACGCCACAGATCTGTGAAAGTGCTCTTCTCCTATAACAGGATGCAGCAATACGTGTGCTACAAGATGGCGGTGCACAATGTAAAATGCAGAGCTTTACCAGCTGATTCTGTAATAAGTTAAAATAAGAGAATGGCTTTAAAGAGAGCTGAATGTAGAAAATACTGTAGTTGTACTCAGCAGTTTAATGATAAAATGTTAAATTATACATAGTAATAATAAGAATGTACTTTCATTATTTATTCTATAATTGTGGTTTTTACACTCTCCCCAATGAGAGGCTCATGTATATTTTGCCAGATTATGAACCCCGACCCTACAACATTCTACACAGTGATAGACTGATAAATGCAGGAGCTCGTTAATATATTTTTCTAAAGGACAATAACAAAGGAGATAACATAAATATACAAAAGGGGCTTTTCAAGGTGGGGTCTTAGAACTACAAAACATTACAAATCTTGCTTACATTTTTCATTTTTAGCCCACACACACATATCACACACACATCTCTCTCTATCTCTCTTTCTCTCTGTCTCTCTCTCTCTCATCACATGATGTGTACTCAGTCTAGTTTGAGAGTGTTGTCCATTTCCATGTTTTGTATATGTCTAGGAGTCTAGGGGTATTACAAAGAGCTTGTGTCACCCTTGTTTGTATCTCAGTGTGTTTGGTTGAAAGCATGCAGTGTGTAGCTGTAGGTTAGGGACTCGGGGAGGAAGAGACCTTGACATGTTCATTGGTCTATCCCCACTTGGCCAAATGCTGTAACTAACTCTTTTTATCTAGCTGTGTGCTTGCAAGAGAGTAACAGATGTTTTTATGTGTTGTGTTTATACTTTTGTTTTATAATTTTCCCTATGGGCTTTGCACCCAGGCTGGCCTGGGTTTAACTGCCTTAGTCCCTGAAAGTTGTGCAGCTGTCTGTAAGTGCTGGTGAGTGCATCCATGGCTGTTGTTTTGCAGGGTCATAGGATGTGTCCAGTTAGAGTGCAGTTCATTTCCGTCTTTTGTATATATATATATATATATATATATACACACACACACACAACATGCAGGAAGTCTGGCACTCTCTTGCATGCACACAGGTAGATTCAGAACAAAATGTAAGTGTTAGTTATATCATATGTATAAAAGTGATAGGCCCAGAACCACATTAGTCTCTTCCCCCTGAGATACAAACAAGGGTGACTCAGGTATTTGTATTTTTTCTAGAAACATAAAAAATGGATTGCACCGTCAAACTGGGTACACATACTATGCCACTGAGAAAGCTCACAGCACTGGGTGCTCCGTAGCACTCACAGACAGATGCATTTATTTGGGGGGAGGAGACCTTGTTATGGTCCTGAGCCTTTCACCATTTGGCCAAATGCTGTAATTAACTCCTCCATTTAGCTTTTAATCTAACTGTGTGCATGCAAATGAGTGTCTGCTTTCCCGTCTTCTTTATATTTTCATGTAATTTTTTTCTATGGGCTTTGCAACCCGGATTGTCTAAGGTTCACTGCCTGAGTCACTGAAAGCAAATGCAGCTGTCTGCGTGCTAGTGTACTTAAAAAGCGATAAACAAAAACAAACTTAGAACAATGCAATAAGGTTATTTGTCCAAAATGATTCCACAATCCCAAAATGTATACAAGACCCCAAGGTGTATTCTTCTTGCCTCAAGAGAAAAAATATAAATATAATAGTGAAGTACAATCTGTATTAGATAAATGCACCAAAAAACTGCTAAGGGGCTACTCACATATAAAGGAGCCAAACCCTTTTCTGGAGATGACGCACACCTGGTTTTATACTGCAAGGTACCCAGTATACATCCGGCAATACTCTGTGTATTGTAGGTAACAAATATTTATGAAAAACACTTAAAACTTAAATAAAATGCCACCATATCGCTCTCCAAATGGCATACAGTGGTTTGATACCTGAGTGACAATTTTTTGAAAGAGATATTGTGGCATTTTATATAATTTTTAAGTGTTTTTCATAAATATTTGTTACCTACTATACACAGAGTATTGCAGGATGTATACTGGGTACCTGGCAGTATAAAACCAGGTGTGTGTGTCATCTACAGAGCCGGGTTTGGCTCTTTTATACGGGAGTAGCCCCATGGCAGTTTTTTGGTGCATTTATCTAATATAGACTGTGCTTCACTATTATATTTATATTTTTTCTCTTGAGGCAAGAAAAATATACCTTGGGGTCTTGTATACATTTTGGGATTGTGGAATCATTTTGGACAAATATCCTTATTGCATTGTTCTAAGTTTGTTTTTGTTTATCACTTTTTAAGTTTCCCCCACAAGCGATGACAGTATGTATATATATATATATATATATATATATATATATATATACACACGGCCACCTTTTTTTGGGTACTGGCACCATTTTTCTTACAAAAAAAGCACTATATTTTTTATATTTTATATATATATATAAAAATGGAGTAAGGCATGCACTCTCTGGATTTATTCAAAAATGGTGCTTTATTGGCACATCAAAAGGTATTGTTTCAGGGGTTAAACACCCCTTCATCAGACCAAGGTCTGATGAAGGGGTGATTGATCCCTGAAACGTTACCTTTTAATGTGCCAATAAAGCACAATTTTTGCACAAATCCAGAGAGTGCATGCTTTACTCCATTTATTATTTGCTTTTGCCTCCACCCTGGTAGTTGTCTCTTAGGTGGGAGTGCTCTCTATTTTGAACATTATATATATTTCTGCACATTGGTATTGTCACTTACTGTCCTCCCCAGTAAATTTTGGTTGTAACAACATAACTGGAGCGTCTGTAAAGAAAGAATACAAGATTAGAAAATGCTACGAATTAGTGAACATACAGACAGACAGATACACAGACATGTAGGATTCTCACCTCCATTCTTTCTTTTTAAGAATATTTCCCAGAGATTTTTCTGCTCTGTAATGAAGGAGACATCACATGAAGAGTCTAAATGACCTTATTCTCTATATATTAGGTGTGTCCGGTATAAAAAGGGAATAAAACTCATAACTGATATGAACCATTTTTACAATTTTATTTTTATTATCATAAATGCTTCTGGTAAAATTTATGACTAAAGATTACTAAAACAGCTACTACAAAGAACAATTTTTAGTAATAAATATTGCAAAAAGGCTTCTTTTCTATGTTGAAATGTATTCATGTGCATATCAATTAGAGTTTTATGTTACATTGCAGCAAACAGTTTAGTGTACAATGAAAGACAGTTTCACAAAGCCTCCTATAATTTATAAATAAATTATAAAGTAGCTGTAGTTTACAGTTCCCAGCCTAGACAGTCAGTATATATAGGCTCCCCATTAATAAAGCTGCATGAGCAGCTTTGGGGCTGTTTCAGTGCGACTAAAAGTTAAGAAGCACAAATCTGGGATGATTGACAAGCCCTGCTCTTATACAATTGGTTGCACAAGAGCAGGGGGCAGGTTTGCTCGTGGAATTTTAAATTACGGCAGCCAATGCTGCTCGAGAGGCGCCAAAGGTATGTGGTCAGGTTCTCTTTCTGAGAATCTTGTCCGGATGCAGTTTGATATAGGGGGAATATCATGTCTACTGCAAATGTGCAAAACAAACTACAGCTAAAAATCCCTAAATCCGGAAATTACAAAGTCCAAAATTATTTTGACATCCAGAGTTTTTCATTAATATTAAAAAAAAAATACAATATTTCCCTGCAAGTAAGTCACAATCTTCTCTGCCTGTGTCTTTGATTTGTTTTTTGGATTCTAAAATGCAAATGTATTTAAAAGAACTAATACTTTCTGATTAAAATGCTGCAGTATCTTCCTGATGTTACTATGCATATAAAAGTATTAAAAATGATATAAAACTACCTTTAGCTTCCATGTATAAGCTGTTTTATTGCACGTAAATATTGTCTAAATGACATCAAATATTGTTGTTTACACTTGGTTCCTATTCTCTCTCCAAGCTGTCCCATTTTGCAGTAACAACTATACAAATATTCCGAAATCAAAACCTTTACCGGTTCCAAGCAGTTTGGATAAAGGGTTTTGTACCCGTACAATGAATTCATACTGGACATGCATGTCATTCTATGCATATAGCAATACAGCACAAAAAGCTGGTGGGACTTACCTATATCTCTCAGTGCCAAATTAAAAACAAAAGTGTTAACTTGTTTTGGTTTATCTGAATTTAATCCTTTCCCTTAGTTTCCACATTTTAAAATCTATATTTTTCCCTTGTCACAAGAAAAAAATATTCAACCAGTGTATGTCATTTTTACAAGTATTTTAATCATTACCTTTTAATAAAGTAATTATTTCAGCCAAATTTATTACGGTAAACCAGAGATGTGTTGGAAAAATAAAGCTTATAATGGAAACTTTGTTTGCCGCTTGTCAGAGCCGCACAGAAACATCTTTCAAAAAACAGTTTTCCAAGGTCTGTTGCTTAGGAGGGCTGACACAGAATGAGTGTTAATGTAAATCCCCTTTAAAGGAGCTTCTTTTAGCATATTGTAATTCAGCAATAATAGAATAACTGGGCCAGATACATGGAGGCTCATTAGGATGCCAGAAGGCGAGCTTACATTCAAATTACTTTGAAGCTCACTTCATCTATCCTTTCTAGGCGATTGCCACTGGTCTTCCTGACACAAAATGGCCAAAATAGTGGAAAAATTGCATGCTCTAACATGTCATTATAATGCTAGCGCCCCTGCAATGCTATGTGTTTAACCCCTGAAAAGGGTTGTGATGTCGGTATCCTTGACAGTGGAAGCCATTTTATACTTGGGGAAGTTAACAGCTGGAGCTCATATCACCAATTACTGCTCTGACAAAGGGTGAGTACAAATTTGAACTCCACAATATATTAGCGTCACAAACAAGTATTATTTATCTAGGCCCATTACTTACAGGTTTCTGAATTAATTATACTGTCAAGTTTGTGGTCAAGAGAAGAATCAAGGGGGCGCTGCATTTAATTTTTTGCTCTGTCAGTCACAGAAAAAAGCAGCATTTAAACATGTTGTTTTGGGGGTGGGGGGTTCCAGAAAAATGAAGTAAAAGCTGTTTAAATTTTACTCAAAACAAATAGAGCAGTATCAGTCGTGTACTTCTTACTTTTACTCAGCGCCTGATAGGTACATTCAGCTAATTCTTATTGGCTAATTATTTCTTACAGCTAATTCTTATAGTTGGGTACAAACCATTAAAATCAGCCAATGAGCTTTTAGTATAAATTCAGTCAGTTTCCTTTTAAGCTTTATGTTTAATTAAAGGGCCATTATACACTCATTTTATCTTTGCATAAATGTTTTGTAGATGATCTATTTATAAAGCCCATAAAGTTTTTTTTTTTTTTTTAAATGTATAATTTTGCTTATTTTTAAATAACATTGCTCTGATTTTCAGACTCCTAACCAAGCCCCAAAGTTTTATTTGAATACCGTCAGCTACCTTCTCCAGCTTGCTCCTGTTTGTGTAAATGGTCTTTTCATATGCAAAAGAAGGGGGAGGGGGGAGTGTCTTATTTCCCACTTACAGTGGGCTTTCCAACTGCCTTTTCAACAGAGCTAAACTGAAAGCTTCTAAGTAAGTTTTTAAACAGTTTTATACTGGATTTTTATATCAGTATCTGTGCATCTTATTCTTTATAGTAGTGTCTATTACATGCAGTTATATGAAAATGAGTGTATACTGTCCCTTTAACTGGAGCAAGAGAGAGTGCAAGATAAATCCCACCTTAAAAGCAATTTAAATGAGTGTTTGATGAAAAATGTGTGAAAAATTTGAATAGAAAAATGTGTATGTTGAGTTGACGTTGAGCTCCAGTAAAATAAATGTATAGATACTGACATGGGTATATATTGGTTATAAGCTACCAAATAGTAAGTACCAATCACCTAATTAATAGTTATATACAACCACAGCTCTTTTAACATTACCCCACTCCAGCCCCTGTGTTTCTTTGTTGTTGTTTGTTTTGGTGTAATCATGACAGCATTCACCAGTCAGCCCATGTCTAATTATATGGACAGAATTTAACCGTGCTTAGATGATTTTAAAAGGTCTACCCCTCAAACCTTACACTAATTTTTAGATTCTGTAGTATTACACACAGTATGGGAAAAAGGTTTGCACAAGTCTCTGAAACACACCAGACTTACTAACATACAGAAAGTGGAGGTACATTTATCTTCATATTCATCAGTGATTCCTAACCTGGGTACAAAGACACCATGAAGTGTGCTAACCTGTGAGGAGATGTTGTATTTACTGTTACACTTGGAAAATGGATTATATATGGCAGTAAAGCCCAAGGGACACAATGTGATCTTCCAGTGCCTTTTTAACTGGTTTACAAAACTGAATTATGTATATGTCTGAATTAGGGAGGCATCTTTCAGTACTTATAAGTTTATAATAGAAAAATATGTACAGATAGAGATACATGGAACAGATTAAAAGGACAGTCTAGTCCAAAATACACTTTCATGTTTCAGATAAAGCATGTAATTTTAAACAACTTTCCCATTTACTTTTATCACCTATTTTGCTTTGTTCTCTTGGTATTCTTAGTTGAAAGCTAAACCTAGGAGATTCATATGCTAATTTCTTAGACCTTGAAGGATGCCTCTTATCTGAATGCATTTTGACAGTTTTTCACCACTAGAGGGTGCTAGTTCATGTGTGTCATATAGATAACATTGTCCTCACACACATGGAGTTACCTAGGAGTCAGCACTGATTGGCTTAAATGCAAGTCTGTCAAAAGAACTGAAATAAGGGGGAAGTTTGCAGAGGCTTAGATACAAGGTAATTATGTTGGTTATGCAAAACTAGGGATTGGGTAATAAAAGGATTATCTATTTTTTAAACGATAAAAATTCTGGTGTAGACTGTCCCTTTAACGGATAAGATGCTGTATGAGTGTTTTGGTCTTTATAATAAAACAGAATATCATGTTAGCGTGCAGATATTGGCATGTGCGCTACTGAGTAGTTAAAGGGACACGAAACCCAAACTTTTTATTTCATGATTCAGATAGACTATACATTTTTAAACAACTTTCCAATTTACTTCTTTTATCAATTTTGCTTAATTCTCTTGGTATCTTTTATTTAAAAAGCAGCAATGCACTCCTGTGAGCTAGCTGAATACATTTTAAGCCAATGAAAATGGGCATATAAGTTCAGCCACCAATCAGCACCTAGCTCCCAAGCCTATCTAGATATGCTTCTCAACAAAGGATACCAAAATAATTAAGCAGATTAGATAATAGAAGTAAATTGTAAAGTGGTTTAAAATTGTATGCTCTATCTGAATCATGAAAGAAAAATTTTGGGTTTCATGTCCCTTTAAGGTCTTGGATGTGCCCATGCTCTCATGTTAGCAGTGGGTGTTTTCTTCAAAGCATAATTATATATAAATGACATTGTGCATTATAATTCTAACAAAAATATAATAATGTTATCAGCAGCACATAAATATTTGTTTGCTCTCCTATTAATACAGCTATATAAAATATGCTAATAAAGAAATATAGACTTGAAATGCCTACATACCTAAAATAGAAACAATAGTATAGTAAAAAAAACACGCACAGCTGAGGTTAAAACTGATGACCTTCTGTTTACCATCAAAGCATTTTAACCAGCAAAGCCACAGCACCACTTATGTGTGTGAGATCTTTTTGTTTTAATGTGTTTCATGCCCAGATCTAGGGCCTGATATTAAAAAGCTCACTGGCATGGAAATAAATCACTCAACCTTGGTATTGTAATGTAGGAGTATCTGTTTCACATAAAGAACACTGCATAGCAACATAAACATTTCTCAAGATAACATTTGTGTTTCTAAAAAAAAAATTAAGGACCTCGCTGTACCGACAAGGCTTCTTAGGATATCTCGCCTGAGCGGCAAGGTTTTGAATATATATTGATTTCATTAAGGCTCACATTATTTGGAGTTCTTATTGTCCTAATATGATTTATCCTATGTAGTGCTAACACATTTTGGGCTCGATTACAAGTGGGGTGCAAACTGTTGCATGTGAGCGATAAGGAGTATATTGCGGCTCTTTACTCATGTCAGAAGTTGCATGTGTATTACTATTATTATTATTAGTACAACTTCAGAGCTCTTGTTAACTGTTATGTGAGACAAAAAAGTTGCTCAAAACACATCAAAAATACATTGTACAGTACAGGTACACTCATAAAAACAAAATGTATGCTTTCCTGATAAATTACTTTCTTTTACGATATGACGAGTCCACTGATTTCATCCTTACTTTTGGGATATTAACCTCCTGCTAACAGGAAGTGGCAAAGAGCACCACAGCAGAGATGTATATATAGCCGCTCCCTTCCCCTCCACCCTCAGTTATTCGGCCGAAGGTTATAGGAAGAGAAAAGGAAAGGCTAAAAAGGTACAGAGGTGACTGAAGTTTACAAAAAATAAAATAAATCTGTCTTAAAATAACAGGGTGGGCCGTGGACTCGTCATATTGTAAAAGAAAGTAATTTATCAGGTAAGCATAAATTTAGTTTTCTTTTACAAAGATATGATGAGTCCATGGATTTCATCCTTACTTGTGGGAAACCAATACCAAAGCAATAGGACACGGATGAAAGGGAGGGACAAGACAGAGACCTAAACAGAGGGCACCACTGCTTGAAGAACCTTCCTCCCAAAGATAGCCTCAGAAGAAGCAAAAGTATCAAATTTGTCAAATTTGGAAAAAGTGTGAAGGGACGACCAAGTCGCAGCATTACAAATCTGTTCAACAGATGCATCGTTTTTAAAAGCCCATGTGGAAGCCACAGCCCTAGTAGAATGAGCCGTAATTCTTTCAGGAGGCTGCTGTCCATCAGTCTCTTATGCCAGGCGGATGATACTTCTCAACCAAAAAGAAAGAGAGGTAGCCGTAGCTTTCTGACCCCTACGCTTTCCAGAATAAACAATGAATAATGAAGATGATTGACGGAAATCCTTAGTTGCCTGTAAGTAAAACTTTAAGGCACGGACCACATCCAAGTTATGTAACAGACGCTCCTTCTTAGAAGAAGGATTAGAACACAAAGAAGGAACAACAATTTCCTGATTAATATTCTTATTCGAAACAACCTTAGGAAGAAAACCAGGTTTTGTACGTAAAACCACCTTATCGGAATGAAATATGAGATAAGGAAAATCACACTGTAAAGCTGAAAGCTCAGAAACTCTTCGAGCAGAAGAAATAGCAACCAAAAACAGAACTTTCCAAGATAATAGTTTAATATCTATGGAATGCATAGGTTCCAACAGAACCCCTTGCAGAACTCGAAGAACTAAATTCAAACTCCAAGGAGGAGTAATAGGTCTAAATACAGGCTTAATTCTAGAGAGAGCCTGACAAAAAGACTGAACATCTGATACATTTGCCAAACGTTTGTGAAACCGAATTGACAAAGCTGAAATTTGTCCTTTTAAGGAACTTGCTGATAACCCTTTCTCCAATCCTTCTTGGAGAAAAGACAAAATCCTAGGAATCCTAACTTTACTCCATGAGTAACCCTTGGATTCACACCAATAAAGATATTTACGCCATATCTTATGATAGATTTTCCTAGTGACAGGCTTTCTAGCCTGTATCAAAGTATTGATAACTGAATCAGAGAATCCTCGCTTTGATAAAATCAAGTGTTCAATCTCCACGCAGTCAGCTGCAGAGAAATTAGATTTGGATGTTGGAAAGGACCTTGAATGAGAAGGTTCTGTCTCAACGGAAGTTTCCACGGTGGCAGAGAGGACATGTCCACTAGATCCGCATACCAAGTCCTGCGTGTCCACGCAGGCGCTATCAGGATCACTGAAGCTCTCTCCTGTTTGATTTGAGCAATCATGTGTGGGAGGAGAGGAAACGGCAGAAACACATAAGCTAGGCTGAACAACCAAGGAACTGCCAAGGCATCTATAAGTTCGGCTTGAGGATCCCTTGACCGGGATCCGTCTCTTGGAAGCTTGGCATTCTGACGAGATGCTATCAAATCCAACTCGGGTCTGCCCCATCTGAGAATCAATGAGGCAAATACCTCCGGGTGAAGCTCCCACTCCCCCGGTTGAAAAGTCTGTCGACTTAGAAAATCTGCTTCCCAGTTCTCTACCCCTGGGATGTAGATCGCTGACAGATGACAAGAGTGGGCCTCTGCCCAACTGATTATCTTGGCTACTTCTATCATCACTAAGGAACTCCTTGTTCCCCCCTGATGATTGACATATGCCACAGTCATTGTGTTGTCCGACTGGAATCTGATGAATTTGGCCAAAGCCAACTGAGGCCACGTCTGAAGCGCATTGAATATTGCCCTCAGTTCCAAAATATTGATTGGAAGTAGAGACTCCACTTGAGTCCAAACACCCTGAGTCTTCAGGGAATTCCAAACTGCACCCCAGCCCAGAAGGCTGGCATCTGTTGTCACTATCACCCACGAGGGTCTGCGGAAACAAGTCCCCTGGGACAGATGATCAGGCGACAACCACCAAAGAAGAGAGTTTCTGGACTCTTGATCCAGAATTATCTTTGGAGATAAATCTGCAGAATCCCCATTCCACTGACCGAGCATGCACAGTTGCAGAGGTCTGAGATGAAAGCAAGCAAACGGAACGATATCCATTGCCGCTACCATTAATCCGATTACCTCCATACACTGAGCCACTGATGGCCGAGGAATGGACTGAAGTGTTTGGCAAGTATTCAAAATCTTTGATTTTCTGACCTCCATCAGAAATACTTTCATGGCTACCGAGTCTATCAGAGTTCCCAAGAAATGAACCCTTGTCTGTGGAACAAGTGAACTTTTCTCTATGTTCACCTTCCAGCCGTGAGTTCTCAGAAAAGACAACACTGTGTCCGTGTGAGATTTTGTCAGATGATATGTTGAAGCCTGAATCAGAATATCATCCAGATAAGGCGCCACCGCTATCCCTTGTGGTCTGAGAACCGCCAAAAGAGACCCTAGAACCTTTGTGAAGATTCTGGGTGCAGTAGCCAACCCGAAAGGAAGAGCCACAAACTGATAATGTTTGTCCAAGAAGGCAAACCTTAGAAACCGATGATGATCTTTGTGGATTGGAATATGAAGGTAAGCATATCCACAGTAGTCATATATTGACCCTCCTGAACCATTGGCAAAATCGTTCGAATTCTCTCCATCTTGAATGATGGAACTCTTAGAAATTTGTTTAGACACTTGAGGTCCAAAATGGGTCTGAACGTCCCCTCTTTTTTGGGGACCACAAATAGGTTTGAGTAAAACCCCTGTTCCTGTTGTAATTTTGGAACAGGACAGATTAATCCCATAGTAAAAAGGTCTTTTACACAGTGTAAGAACGCCTCTCTCTTTATCTGGTTTGCAGATAAATTTTGAAAGATGAAATCTCCCTCATGGGAGAAAATCCTTGAATTCCAATTGATAACCGTGGGTCACTATTTCTAGTGCCCAGGAATCCTGAACATCTCTTGCCCAAGCCTGAGCAAAGAAAGAGAATCTGCCCCCTACTAGATCCGGTCCCGGATCGGGGGCCACCCCTTCATGCTGTCTTAGGACCAGCAGTGGGTTTTTTGGATTGTTTACCCTTATTCCAATTCTGATTGGGTCTCCAGACTGACTTAGATTGGGAAAAATTCCCTTGCTGATTTGTGGAAGAAGAAGAAGCGGGGGGTCCTCCTTTAAAATTCCGAAATGAACGAAAATTATTCTGTTTACCCCTCTTTTTAACAGACCTATCCTGAGGTAGGGCATGGCCTTTACCTCCTGTAATATCAGAAATTATCTCCTTCAATTCTGGCCCAAAAAGGGTCTTACCTTTAAAGGGAATAGCTAAAAGCTTATGTTTTGATGACACATCAGCAGACCAAGATTTGAGCCACAATGCTCTACGTGCTAAAATAGCAAATCCTGCATTTTTGCCGCTAATTTAGCAATTTGAAAAGCGGCATCAGCAATAAAAGAATTCGCTAGCTTAAGAGCCTTAATTCTATCTAGAATTTCATCTAATGGAGTCTCAACTTTAAGAGACTCTTCTAGAGCCTCAAACCAAAAAGCTGCTGCAGTAGTTACTGGAACAATGCAAGCCCGTAGATTGTAAAAGAAATCTCTGATTAACAAATAATTTCTTCAGTAGACCCTCTAATTTCTTATCCATAGGGTCCTTGAAAGCACAACTATCCTCAATAGGTATAGTAGTACGCTTAGCTAAGGAAGATATAGCTCCCTCTACCTACCTTAGGGACCGTCTGACATGAGTCCCGAATGGTATCTGATATAGGAAACATTTTCTTAAAATTAGGAGAGGGAGAAAATGGTATACCTGGTCTATCCCATTCCTTACTAATAATTTCCGAAATTCTCTTAGGAACCAGAAAAACATCAGTGTAAGTAGGAACTTCCAAATATTTATCCATTTTACACAATTTCTCTGGAGGAATCACAATAGGATCACAATCATCCAGAGTCGCTAAAACCTCCCTAAGCAACAGGCGGAGGTGTTCAAGCTTAAATTTAAATGACATAGCATCCGAATCTGTCTGAGGCAAAACATTCCCTGAATCAGAAATTTTACCCTCAGACAGTAATTCCCTGATCCCCAACTCAGAGCACTGTGAGGGAACATCGGAAATAGCTAACAAAGCTTCAGAGGATTCAGTATTAACATTAATACTTGACCTACTGCGTTTACCCTGCAACACTGGTAATTTAGACAATACCTCTGTAAGGGTAGTTGACATAACTGCAGCCATCTCTTGCAGAGTAAAGGAATTATACGCACTAGAAGTACTAGGTGTCGCTTGTGTGGGCGTTAAAGGTTGTGACATTTGGGGAGAATTGGATGGCATATCCTAATTCTCTTCAGACTGAGAATCATCCTTAGGCACACTTACTTTGTTTAAAATATGCTTTTTACATTGTAAAGCCCTTTCAGTACAAAAGTTACACAATGTTAGAGGGGGTTGCACAATAGCTTCTAAACACATAGAACAATGAGAAACCTCAATGTCAGACATGTTGAACAGACTAGTAATACCACAAAAGTCGTTTAAACACTTATTTATAGCATAAAATAAACATTAGAAAAATGTGTACTGTGCCTTTAAGAAAAGAAAAAGTGAACAATTTTTCCAAAATGCACAAAAAAGTTTAAATTATTCCCAAATTTAACTTAATATTGTTGGTTAATCCAAAAATTACTGCACCCAGAAGCAAAGGCAGAAATAAGGCTTTAGAAGTACTTATATCAACATCTAGTCAAAAGATAGATAAAAATACCCTCTGCACCTCGCCACAGCTCTGCTGTGGCGCCTACCTGCCCCCAGAGTACTTCGGATCAAGTTTCCAACCCTTCAGACCAGCTACACAGTCCAGGAGCCACCGAGTTATTGTTTGCTGCTGCTAAGCCTGAAGGAAGTGCGCATCTGAGCGCACGAAAATAGGCTCCGCCCCTTAAGGTAAAAAATCAGAGTAGGCCCAAACACCACATGGGAATGCGGTTTTGCACTAAAGTAGAAATACACACACAATCCTCAAGCATAAAACCAATAAGTTTAAAGTGCCAAAAAAATAAAAAACATAAAACATCGTTTTTTACATTGTCTCCCAAGTCACATAGTGCCCAAATATCAACTAATGATAAATAAAATATAGGGACTCCAGTAACACCCCTCTTATTAAAATAGGTTTTACTGCTTACCCCATTCCCATACAGGGAAAAAATGCCAGCCAGTTCTGATACACCAAGTCTCCTCAGAAAAAAAGGCTGCACATACCTTAATGCTGCTTGTAGCATGAAACCTGTCTCCACACTGAAGATGTCTCATGGTTACCTTCAGAAGTCTTGTGGGAACCAGCGTGGATCTTAGTTACAAATGCTAAGATCCTCAAACCTCATGGCAGAAATCTTCTTCCATATTCCCCTAAGGAAAATAGTACGCACCGGTACCATTTAAAATAAAAAACTTCTTGATTGAAGAAACTAAAACTAACACCTCACTTTACCATGTCTTCCTAGTATAACACAGGCAAAGAGAATGACTGAGGGTGGAGGGGAAGGGAGGGGCTATATATATACAGCTCTGCTGTGGTGCTCTTTGCCACTTCCT